>NW_025533675.1:0-300000 GCF_020615455.1 Coregonus clupeaformis | reverse complement strand
AGATGGGGAGAACTGCATCATTGCTTTCTATGGTTGTCCTTGTTCAAACTCTGCTGGCTCAATGTCTGTGAAAAATGTTTTTTTTTATTTGTTTGTTTGCTTGTTCAGACCATAATTGGTAATATACAGTGCATTCGGAAAGTATTCAGACCCCTTGACTTTTTCCACATTTTGTTACACTATAGCCTTATTCTAAAATGGATTAAATAAACATTTTCCCTCGTCAATCTACACACAAAACAGGTTTTTAATATATCCCCAGTCTATGGGATATAAACTACTGTGGCTAGGTAAATAAAGAGATTTCTGGACAGCACTTTCCTTCAATAAGGTTTATTTGCCTTGCTGGCTCACCATAAAAATATAATACACTTTATTAAAGGGATGTTGCTGTCTACATAGAGCTCTTTCTTCATTTACCTAGCTAGCTACAGTAGTTTATAATCTGAGCACCCCTTCTCTAAACCTCACTGAGCATATCAACTGCTGTTTGAAATGTCAACAGCTTGTCTTTGCTGAAATTCATGGCTCATCCATTGCACATATTTACATACACATATTTGCTATCCCTCTGTGTAAACTTCACTTTTCCCATGCATAATTTATGCTTAATTGCAGGCATTCACAGCATCCAACATTAAAACAGAACCCCCTAAGGGAATATGACCTTCCTCTCATAAAAGTCTATGGGGACTGTGCCTACAGTGCATTTGGAAAGTATTCAGACCCTTGTCCCCCCCCCCCCTCATCATTATACACACAATACCCCATAATGACAAAGCAAAAACAGGTTTTTAGACATAAAAAAAAAAAAAACATGTACATAAGTATTCAGACCCTTTACCCAGTATTTGTATTTATATTTATTATGGATCCCCATTTGCTACTCTTCCTGGGGTCCAGCAAAATTAAGGCATTACAATACATTCAAAGATTTCACAACACACTGTGTGCCCTCAGGCCCCTACACCACCACTACATTTACATTTACATTTTTAGTCTTTTAGCAGACACTCTAATTCAGAGCGACTTACAGGAGCAATTAGGGTTAAGTGCCTTGCTCAAGGGCACATCGACAGATTTTTCACCTAATCGGCTCGGGGATTAGCACCAGCGACCTTTTGGTTACTGGCACAACGCTCGTAACCACTAAGCTACCTGCCGCCCACTACCACATATCTACAGTACAAAATCCATGTGTACGTGTGTGTATAGTGCGTATGTTATCGTGTGTGTGTATGCATGTGCCTGTGCCTATGTTTGTGTTGCTTCACAGTCCCCGCTGTTCCATAAGGTGTTTTTTTAATCTGTTTTTTAAATCTAATTTTACTACTTGCATCAGTTACTTGATGTGGAATAGAGTTCCATGTAGTCATGGCTGTATGTAGTATTGTGCGCCTCCCATAGTCTGTTCTGGACTTGGGGACTGTGAAGAGACCTCTGGTGGCATGTCTTGTGGGGTATGCATGGGTGTCTGAGCTGTGCGCCAGTAGTTCAAACAGACAGCTCAGTGCATTCAACATGTCAATACCTCTCATAAATACAAGTAGTGATGAGGTCAATCTCTCCTCCACTTTGAGCCAGGAGAGATTGACATATTAATATTAGCTCTCTGTGTACATCCAAGGGCCAGCCGTGCTGCCCTTTTCTGAGCCAATTGCAATTTTCCTAAGTCCTTTTTTGTGGCACCTGACCACATGACTGAACAGTAGTCCAGGTGCGACAAAACTAGGGCCTGTAGGACCTGCCTTGTTGATAGTGTTGTTAAGAAAGTAGAGCAGCGCTTTATTATGGACAGACTTCTCCCCATCTTAGCTACTGTTGTATCAATATGTTTTGACCATGACAGTTTATAATCCAGGGTTACTTCAAGCAGTTTAGTCACCTCAATTTGCTCAATTTCCACATTATTTATTACAAGATTTAGTTGAGGTTTAGGGTTTAGTGAATTATTTGTCCCAAATACAATGCTTTGAGTTTGATTGAAAAAAGTAATGGGCCTAGACAGCTGCCCTGGGGAATTCATAAGTCACACATAAGTCTTTCCAGCAGCAGACTATGATCGATAATGTCAAAAGCCGCACTGAAGTCTAACAAAACAGCCCCCACAATCGTTTATTATCAATTTCTCTAAGCCAATCATCAGTCATTTGTGTAAGTGCTGTGCTTGTTGAATGTCCTTCTCCTTTAGCATGCTGAGAGTTTGTTGTCAATTTGTTTACTCTAAAATAGCATTATATCTGGTCAAACACAATTTTTTCCAATAGTTTACTAAGGGTTGGTAACAGGCTGATTGGTCCGCTATTTGAGCCAGTAAAGGGGGCTTTACTATTCTTAGGTAGTGGAATTACTTTTGTTTCCCTCCAAGCCTGCGGGCACACAGTCTAGTGGGCTTAAATTGAAAATATGGCAAATAGGAGTGGCAATATCGTCCACTATTATCCTCAGTATTTTTACATCCAATTTGTCAAACCACGGTGGCTTGTCATTGTTGATAGACAACAATAATTTTTTCACCTCTTCCACACTCACTTTACGGAATTCAAAATTACAATGCTTGTCTTTCAGAATTTGGTCAGATATACTTGGATGTGTAGTGTCAGTAATTGTTGCTGGCATGTCATGCCTAAGTTTGCTAATCTTGCCAATGAAAAAAACATTAAAGTAGTTAGCAATATCAGTTGGTTTTGTGATGAATGAGCCATCTGATTCAATGAATGATGGAGCTGAGTTTGCCTTTTTTCCCTGTACTTTGTTTAAGCACCTTTGGCAGCAATTATAGCCTAGAGTCTTCTTCGGTATGAGGCTACAAGCTTGGCACACCAGTATTTAGGGAGTTTCTCCCATTCTTCTCTGCAGATCCTCTCAATCTCTGTCAGGTTGGATGGGGAGCGTCGCTGAACAGCTATTTTCAGGTCTCTCCAGAGATGTTCGATCAGGTTCAAATCCGGGCTCTGCCTGGGCCACACAAGGACATTCAGAGACTTGTCCCAAAGCCACTCCTGCTTTGTCTTCGCTGTGTGTTCAGGGTTGTTGTCCTGTTGGAAGGTGAACCTTCGCACCAGTCTGAGGTCCTGAGTGCTATAGAGCAGGTTTTCATCAAGGATCTCTCTGTACTTAGCTCCGTTCATCTTTCTCTCGATCCTGACTAGTCTCCCAGTCCCTGCCGCTGAAAAACATCCCCACTGCATGATGCTGCCACCACCATGGTTCACCGTAGGGATGGTGCCATGTTTCCACCAGACGTGACGCTTGGCATTCAGGCCAAATAGTTCATTCTTGGTTTCATCAGACCAGAGAATCTTGTTTCTCATGGTCTGAGAGTCTTTAGAGGCCTTTGGGCAAACTCCAAGCGGGCTGTCATGTGCCTTTTACTGAGGAGTGGTTTCGTCTGGCCAATCTACCAAAAAGGCCTGACTGGTGGAGTGCTGCAGAGATACAGTGGGGGAAAAAAGTATTTAGTCAGCCACCAATTGTGCAAGTTCTCCCACTTAAAAAGATGAGAGAGGCCTGTAATTTTCATCATAGGTACACGTCAACTATGACAGACAAAATGAGGAAAAAAAATCCTGAAAATCACATTGTAGGATTTTTAATGAATTTATTTGCAAATAATGGTGGAAAATAAGTATTTGGTCAATAACAAAAGTTTCTCAATACTTTGTTATATACCCTTTGTTGGCAATGACACAGGTCAAACGTTTTCTGTAAGTCTTCACAAGGTTTTCACACACTGTTGCTGGTATTTTGGCCCATTCCTCCATACAGATCTCCTCTAGAGCAGTGATGTTTTGGGGCTGTCGCTGGGCAACACAGACTTTCAACTCCCTCCAAAGATTTTCTATGGGGTTGAGATCTGGAGACTGGCTAGGCCACTCCAGGACCTTGGAATGCTTCTTACGAAGCCACTCCTTCGTTGCCCGGGCGGTGTGTTTGGGATCATTGTCATGCTGAAAGACCCAGCCACGTTTCATCTTCAATGCCCTCGCTGATGGAAGGAGGTTTTCACTCAAAATCTCACGATACATGGCCCCATTCATTCTTTCCTTTACACGGATCAGTCGTCCTGGTCCCTTTGCAGAAAAAACAGCCCCAAAGCATGATGTTTCCACCCCACGCTTCACAGTAGGTATGGTGTTCTTTGAATGCAACTCAGCATTCTTTGTCCTCCAAACACGACGAATTGAGTTTTTACCAAAAAGTTATATTTTGGTTTCATCTGACCATATGACATTCTCCCAATCCTCTTCTGGATCATCCAAATGCACTCTAGCAAACTTCAGACGGGCCTGGACATGTACTGGCTTAAGCAGGGGGACACGTCTGGCACTGCAGGATTTGAGTCCCTGGCGGCGTAGTGTGTTACTGATGGTAGGCTTTGTTACTTTGGTCCCAGCTCTCTGCAGGTCATTCACTAGGTTCTGGGATTTTTGCTCACTGTTCTTGTGATCATTTTGACCCCACGGGGTGAAATCTTGCGTGGAGCCCCAGATCGAGGGAGATTATCAGTGGTCTTGTTTGTCTTCCATTTCCTAATAATTGCTCCCACAGTTGATTTCTTCAAACCAAGCTGCTTACCTATTGCAGATTCAGTCTTCCCAGCCTGGTGCAGGTCTACAATTTTGTTTCTGGTGTCCTTTGACAGCTCTTTGGTCTTGGCCATAGTGGAGTTTGGAGTGTGAATGTTTGAGGTTGTGGACAGGTGTCTTTTATACTGATAACAAGTTCAAACAGGTGCCATTAATACAGGTAACGAGTGGAGGACAGAGGAGCCTCTTAAAGAAGAAGTTACAGGTCTGTGAGAGCCAGAAATCTTGCTTGTTTGTAGGTGACCAAATACTTATTTTCCACCATAATTTGCAAATAAATTCATAAAAAATACTACAGTGATTTTCAGGATTTTTTTCTCTCAATTTGTCTGTCATAGTTGACGTGTACCTATGATGAAAATTACAGGCCTCTCTCATCTTTTTAAGTGGGAGAACTTGCACAATTGGTGGCTGACTAAATACTTTTTTCCCCCACTGTAGTTGTCCTTTTGGAAGGTTTTCCCATCTCTACAGAGGATCTCTGGAGCTCTGTCAGAGTGACCATCGGGTTCTTGGTCACCTACCTGACCAAGGCACTTCTCCCCCGATTGCTCAGTTTGGCTGGGAGGCCAGCTCTAGGAAGGGTCTTGGTTGTTCCAAATTTGTTTCATTTAAGAATGATGGAGGCAACTGTGTTCTTGGGGACCTTCAATGCTCTATAAATATTTTGGTACTATTTTGGTAATATTCCGAGTTCTACGGACAATTCCTTCGACCTCATGGCTTGGTTTTTGCTCTGACATGCACTGTCAACTGTGGGACCTTATATAGACAGGTGTGTGCCTTTCCAAATCATGTCCAATCAATTGACTTTACCACAGGTGGACTCCAATCAAGTTGTAGAAACATCTCAAGGATGATCAATGGAAACCGGATGCACCTGAGCTCAATTTCGAGTCTCATAGCAAAGGGTTTGAATACTTATGTAAATAAGATATTTCTGTTTTTAATTTTTTATAAATTAGCAAACATTTCAAAAAACCTGTTTTCGTTTTGTCATTATGGGGTATTGTGTGTAGAGGGATGAGGAAACAATTTAATTCAATCAATTTTAGAATAAGGCTGTAATGTAACAGAATGTGGAAAAAGTCAAGGGGTCTGAATACTTTCCGAATGCACTGTAACTGTGGCCGCATGGTTAATTTCTACAGCGGGAATGACCTTTGATTCAACCTATTGAATAGTAATTTTTCTTATTTTCTATACCTTTCTGTATTCATCTGTCTTTTTTCACTTGATCAACATCTATTTTTTTGCAGACGGTAAGATATTTTCTACCTGTCAATGGATGTCAAATGACTCAATTGTTGACCTGTCAAAGTCACTCAAAGAAAATAAACTAACACAAAGCCACAATGGAGTTACAGTGTCATTTCCCATTCCACATTGGTTGAATGAACGTTGTTTCCACGTCATTTCAATGAAATTATGTTGAACCAATGTGGAATAGACGTTGAATTGACATCTGTTCCCAGTGGGTTTTCGCATCCTCTATCTTTTGTCGTGAAACTGCAGTATTTTGTCTGAGGCATTTACACACAGCTCTCTTCCACCTTTTCATTTCCACTCACTCCATCTGAAAGTTACTCTTGTTTGTCTGTGGAGCTTCAAGGATGACAGCCATTTAATCAGTCACAGCAGACTTGTGGGTCTCAGATCCATTTGGATGGAAGCAGGCTTTCACAGCTGATGTTGGGAGGTCAGTTTCCCTTCTCTCCTTCAGTCACACACAGGATCCCTGGGGACCGGGGCCACCGAGGGTGACGCTGAGCATGATTGGCCTTTCACCTGCCATCCAGCAGGGGCTCCATCAGCAGGACAGAAATAACCAGGCCTGTAACCTTCATTATTACATAATTCCCTCTCTAGGAGGCATCTGGCTGGTTGGAGAGAGAGAGACGGAGAGAGGTATAGAGATAGTTTGTGTGTGTTTGTACTGTATGTACTATTACATGTGGCCACATGTATTCCCCCTGTGCCCTTGTGAGGACAAAAGACACTCAGATACATTAACTCTGAGCAGTGTTACGACCCCAACAGTGGCTCATCTATCAATGTGTCTCCTTGTATTATAATTCAGCAAAAAAAAGAAACATCAATTTTTCAGGACCCTGTCTTTCAAAGATAATTTTTAAAAATCCCAATAACTTCACAGATCTTCATTGTAAAGGGTTTAAACACTGTTTCCCATGCTTGTTCAATGAACCATAAACAATTAATGAACATGCACCTGTGGAACAATCATTAATACACTAACAGCTTACAGACGGTAGGCAATTAAGGTCACAGTTATGAAAACTTAGGACACTAAAGAGGCCTTTCTACTGACTCTGAAAAACACCAAAATAAAGATGCCCAGGGTCCCTGCTCATCTGCGTGAACATGCCTTAGGCATGCTGCAAGGAGGCATGAGGACTGCAGATGTGGCCAGGGCAATAAATTGCAATGTCCGTACTGTGAGATGCCGAAGACAGCGCTACAGGGAGACAGGACGGACAGCTGATCGTCCTCGCAGTGGCAGACCACGTGTAACAACACCTGCACAGGATCGGTACATCCGAACTTCACACCTATGGGACAGGTACAGGTTGGCAACAACAACTGCCCGAGTTACACCAGGAACCCACTATCCCTCCATCAGTGCTCAGACTGTCCACAACAGGCTGAGAGAGGCTGGACTGAGGGCTTGTAGGCCTGATGTCACCAGACATCACCGGCAACAACGTTACCTATGGGCACAAACCCACCGTCGCTGGACCAGACAGGACTGGCAAAAAGTGCTCTTCACTGACAAGTCGCGGTTTTGTCTCACCAGGGGTGATGGTCGGATTCGCATTTATCGTCGAAGGAATGAGCGTTACACCGAGGCCTGTACTCTGGAGCGGGATTGATTTGGAGGTGGAGGGTCCGTCTGGGGCGGTGTGTCAAAGCATCATCGGACTGAGCTTGTTGTCATTGCAGGCAATCTCAACGCTGTGCGTTACAGGGAAGACATCCTCCTCCCTCATGTGGTACCCTTCCTGCAGGCTCATCCTGACATGACCCTCCAGCATGACAATGCCACCAGCCATACTGCTCGTTCTGTGCGTGATTTCCTGCAAGACAGTAATGTCAGTGTTCTGCCATGGCCAGCAAAGAGCCCGGATCTCAATCCCATTGAGCACGTCTGGGACCTGTTGGATCGGAGGGTGAGGGCTAGGGCCATTCCCCCCAGAAATGTCCGGGAACTTGCAGGTGCCTTGGTGGAAGAGTGGGGTAACATGTCACAGCAAGAACTGGCAAATCCGGTGCAGTCCATGAGGAGGAGATTGCAGCTGGTGGCCAAATCAGATACTGACTGTTACTTTAGATTTTGACCCCTCCTTTGTTCAGGGACACATTATTCAATTTTTGTTAGTCACATGACTGTGGAACTTGTTCAGTTTATGTCTCAGTTGTTGAATCTTGTTATGTTCATACAAATATTTACACATGTTAAGTTTGCTGAAAATATACGCAGTTGACAGTGAGAGGACGTTTCTTTTTTTGCTGAGTTTAGATCCACTCTAACACTATGTTCACCCTTAAGTGTTTTCTGTATCCCGGCCTTTAAATCTCATGTTTCCATATGCATCTGTTCCTTTTCCCAAAGTTGCTCTCCTCTCTACATTGGCCAGGGTTACTTGTTTATTTTCATACACGGAATACTGTCCACATTCACTGTCCACGATACACAGCATCACTTTGAGCTGTTTCTGTATGTATGTGCACTCTGTTGCCCAGCCACTAAGTATGTGTGTTCTACATAGTGACTACTCATAACCCATTGGGCACAAATTGGTTGAATAAACATTGTTTCAACATAATTTGTCAACGTATTGTGACGTGGAATCTATGTGGAAATACATTGGATTTGAAAAAAGTCATAGAAAATACAATGGATTTCATTGAAATTTTCATTTTGAAATTCCAACCACAGGATTATGTCATTAAAAAAAACGTCATTTAGCAGACGCTCTTATCCAGAGCGATTTACAGGACCAATTAGGGTTAAGTGCCTTGCTCAAGGGCACATCGACAGATTTTTCACCTAGTTGGCTCGGGGATTAGAACCAGCGACCTTTTGGTTACTGGCACAACGCTCTTAACCACTAAGCTACCTGCCGTCATCATGGTAACCAAATTTCAACATAGACAAACCTTGTATAAAATATGTTGAATTTGTACCTTTAAAACAACATCAGATTTTCAACATTAGTATCCACTATCAGAAAAAAATAACTATAGAATGGGCAGCACCTCCTACTGGATAATTGAACTCTCTACAGCTACCCTTTGGTCTCCCATCCAAGGTTTTAACCAAGCCCAGCCCTGCTTAGCTATTTGTCACTGACTATTACCAGCGTGCTATCGTGAGAATGATTATTGAGAGGTCTCCACTTAAAAACGACATAGATGCACTGTTGCTATCATTCCAAAGAGTAGGTTATCAGAGCAAATTAAATGTGACCATACTTTATCACTCATGTATCATCAGTTATGCTATTTCAGCCTACAGTGCCTTGCAAAAGTATTCATCCCCCTTGGCGTTTTTCATATATTGTTGCATTACAATCTGTAATTTAAATGGATTTTTATTTGAATTTCATGTAATGGACATACACATAATAGTCCAAATTGGTGAAGTGAAATGAAAAAAATAACTTGTTTCAATCAATTCAAAAAAATAAATAACGGAAAAGTGGTGCGAGCATATGTATTCACCCCCTTTGCTATGAAGCCCCTAAATAAGATCTGGTGCAACCAATTACCTTCAGAAGTCACATAATTAGTTAAATAAAGTCCACCTGTGTGCAATCTAAGTGTCACATGATCTCAGTGTATATACACCTGTTCTGAAAGGCCCCAGAGTCTGCAACACCACTAAGCTAGGGGCACCACCAAGCAAGCGGCACCATGAAGACCAAGGAGCTCTCCAAACAGGTCAGGGACAAAGTTGTGGAGAAGTACAGATCAGGGTTGGGTTATAAAAAAATATCAAAAACTTTGAACATCCCACGGAGCACTATTAAATCCATTATTAAAAAATTGAAAGAATATGGCACCACAACAAACCTGCCAAGAGAGGGCCGCCCACCAAAACTCACAGACCAGGCAAGGAGGGCATTAACCAGAGAGGCAACAAAGAGACCAAAGATAACCCTGAAGGAGCTGCAAAGCTCTACAGCAGAGATTGGAGTATCTGTCCATAGGACCACTTTAAGCCGTACACTCCACAGAGCTGGGCTTTACGGAAGAGTGGCCTGAAAAAAGCCATTGCTTAAAGAAAACAATAAGCAAACACGTTTGGTGTTCACCAAAAGCCATGTGGGAGACTCCCCAAACATATGGAAGAAGGTGCACTGGTCAGATGAGACTAAAATTGTTTATTTATTTTTTATTTCACCTTTATTTAACCAGGTAAGCCAGTTGAGAACAAGTTCGCATTTACAACTGCGACCTGGCCAGGACAAAGCAAAGCAGTGCAATAAAAAACAACAACACAGAGTTACATATGGTGTAAAACAAAACATAAAGTCAAAAATACAACAGAAAATATATATACACTGTGTGCAAATGTTGCATGTTATGGAGGTAAGGCAATAAATAGGCCATAGTGCAAAATAGTTACAATTAGTATTAACACTGGAATGATAGATGTGCAAGAGATGATGTGCAACTAGAGATACTGGGGTGCGAATTAGCAAAATAAATAACAATATGGGGATGAGGTGGGCTAATTTCAGATGGGCTGTGTACAGGTGCAGTGATCGGTAAGGTGCTCTGACAATTGATGCTTAAAGTTAGTGAGGGAGATTTTTGCAATTCGTTCCAGTCATTGGCAGCAGAGAACTGGAAGGAATGGCGGCCAAAGGAGGTATTGGCTTTGGGGATGACCAGTGAGATATACCTTCTGGAGCGCATACTACGGATGGGTGTTGCTATGGTGACCAATGAGCTAAGATAAGGCAGGGATTTGCCTAGCAGTGATTTATAGATGGCCTGGAGCCAGTGGGTTTGGCGACGAATATGTAGTGAGGACCAGCCAACAAGGGCGTACAGGTCACAGTGATGGGTAGTATATGGGGCTTTGGTGACAAAACAGATGGCACTGTGATAGACTACATCCAATTTGCTGAGTAGAGTGTTGGAGGCTATTTTGTAAATGACATCGCCGAAGTCAAGGATCGGTTGCATAGTCAGTTTTACGAGGGCATGTTTGGCAGCATGAGTGAAGGAGGCTTTGTTGCGAAATAGGAAGCCGATTCTAGATTTAACTTTGGATTGGAGATGCTTAATGTGAGGCTGGAAGGAGAGTTTACAGTCTAACCAGACACCTAGGTATTTGTAGTTGTCCACATACTCTAGGTCAGACCCGTCGAGAGTAGTGATTCTAGTCGGGTGGGCGGGTGCCAGCAGCGTTCGATTGAAGAGCATGCATTTAGTTTTACTAGTGTTTAAGAGCAGTTGGAGGCTACTGAAGGATTGTTGTATGGCATTGAAGCTCGTTTGGAGGTTTGTTAACACAGTGTCCAATGAAGGGCCAGATGTATACAACGTCTTGGAAAGGCCTAGTCAAAGCCCAGACCTCAATCCAATTGAGAATCTGTGGTATGATTTAAAGATTGCTGTACACCAGCGTAACCCATCCAACTTGAAGGAGGTGGAGCAGTTTTGCCTTGAAGAATGGGCAAAAATCCCAGTGGCTAGATGTGCCAAGCTTATAGAGACATACCCCAAGAGACTTGCAGCTGTAATTGCTGGGGGGGGAGATAGATATGCATGCTCAAGTTTTCTGTTTTCTTGTCGTATTTCTTGTTTGTTTCACACGAAAAAATATTTTGCATCTTCAAAGTGGTAGGCATGTTGTGTAAATCAAATGATACAAACCCCCAAAAAATCAATTTTAATTCCAAGTTGTAAGGCAACAAAATAGGAAACATGCCAAAGGGGGGTGAATACTTTCACAAGCCACTGTATAGCATTTGCAAAGTCATCAACAGCTATTGTTTCAATTCATCTCAGGGTTCAAGAAAAAATTGACAATACATGTAGGCCTAGTGTTTCAAGCTTTGGTTGATTTAAAATGTAATCTTCAAATGAATAATTAATATTTTGGATTCACGTCTCCATCTCAACCAAAAATCAATGCTAAAGAATAGGACAATCAAATCAAACTTTATTTAAAAGTGCATTTGATTTGATTTAGTCCTATTCTTTAACTTAGATTTTTGGTTGAGATGAAAACTAGGCTTTGGCGTTATGCCCTGTATACCGGGGTATTTGGAAATAGCCATGGCATGGTCTTTCAATACCGTTGAAACAATTTTTTATGCATTTGAATATTTGCAGCTACTTTTTAAGTAAATACCTGCAGTCAACTTATGCAATACGTTAGGAGATGAATCAAATTGCGTTCTTCATTTCACCTGTCACATTATTTTTCATTGTAAAGCTTACCGGTAGTCCCCAGTAGCATGTTCTTTTGTTTACAAGCACACAACGATGAGAGACCGGAGCCTGGTGAGTCACTCACTCACTGTTTTGCAGAATGTGCCAGGTGATCTAGTTACAGTATGGATTTCAAAACTAAATGTTTGCCAATCCATACTGTAACTAAAATGTGCTAAATGCTATGTAGCTGTGCATTTGGATTGCTAACTTAGTAACTAGCTAGCTAAGTGGTTAGCTTCTTGCAAAATCAAGCTTCTCTCGAGAACAGCAGAGAATCCCCTCCTGGATCAAGAGCCTTGCTGATTAATATTGGTTTTGTGCTTGCAGCAAACTGTGAGTAGCATTTTATCTTTACTTTTATAACTTTATGAGCTGGGCTGTCTGTCCTGCAAATCATTTACGTCAGAGATTGTATTAAATGCTTGCATGCGCTCATTACCATTTAGCTAGAATTCACCTTGGAATTGTACATGTTGTTGTTAGCATTGCTAATTTTGGGATTCCAGAGGCTCAGTGGGGTTTGAAAATAGCGCGCCTTGTGTTCAGTGCTGGTATTACCAGATATTCCGTGATGGCACAAAGTCGGTATGAAGGTATGACAATCTGGATACCGCCCAAGCTTAATGGAGACATGAATCCAATTATTAATTTGTAGACAAACTGGATATTGAATTGTGTTTGGTCAATACAACCAAATAAGGAGATGTATCTTCTGCTTGGATAGTTCCATCTCTGCCACTGACTTAATCTGGCTTTAATTCCAATTAGTCTACAAATTAATAATTGATATGTTGGATTCACATCTCCATCTCAACAAAAAATCTAAATTAAAGAATAGGATTAAGCCAGTCGCTCAGATGAAACTATCCAAACATTAGATACATCTCCTTCAAATGTTGATATTTGGTTGCGTTGACAACCAAACACAATTCAATATTCAGATTACAAATTAATAATTCAATCAAGTTTGATTTGATTTAGCCCTATTCTTTAACTTAGATTTTTGATACCTGTATATCTCCTTTAAATATAGATATTTGGTTGCGTTGTCAACCAAACACAATTCAATATTACTTTTGTAATACAGTAAATATCTTACAAACGAATGTAACAGTATTTATTCAACCTTTAAATGATTAACACATCCATGGCCACATTTTGAGATTACCATTACTAAATGTCTTCTTATTTAATCATAGAAAGCGTGCATTTTAAAGACAGCATGCAAAGGTTGCAGGTCTGTGGAGATCGTTACAATTACTATAATATTCTGCGCAGAATCTCAAACAGCATTGATTTACTTTTAATGTAATCTCAACTGCAATCCAGGTCATTTGGTTCTGCTATTAGATGAAGCACAGTGATAACAATTAAGTTGTTGTATAAATACAGTGAGGGAAAAAAGTATTTGATCCCCTGCTGATTTTGTACGTTTGCCCACTGACAAAGACATGATCAGTCTATAATTTTAATGGTAGGTTTATTTGAACAGTGAGAGACAGAATAACAACAACAAAATCCAGAAAAGCGCATGTCAAAAATGTTATAAATTGATTTGCATTTTAATGAGGGAAATAAGTATTTGACCCCTCTGCAAAACATGATTTAGTACTTGGTGGCAAAACCCTTGTTGGCAATCACAGAGGTCAGACGTTTCTTGTAGTTGGCCACCAGGTTTGCACACATCTCAGGAGGGATTCTGTCCCACTCCTCTTTGCAGATCTTCTCCAAGTCATTAAGGTTTCAAGCCTGACGTTTGGCAACTCGAACCTTCAGCTCCCTCCACAGATTTTCTATGGGATTAAGGTCTGGAGACTGGCTAGGCCACCCCAGGACCTTAATGTGCTTCTTCTTGAGCCACTCCTTTTTTTGCCTTGGCCATGTGTTTTGGGTCATTGTCATGCTGGAATACCCATCCACGACCCATTTTCAATGCCCTGGCTGAGGGAAGGAGGTTCTCACCCGAGATTTGACGGTACATGGCCCCGTCCATCGTCCCTTTGATGCTGTGAAGTTGTCCTGTCCCTTTAGCAGAAAAACACCCCCAAAGCATAATGTTTCCACCTCCATGTTTGACGGTAGGGATGGTGTTCTTGGGGTCTCCTCCTCCAAACACGGCAAGTTGAGTTGATGCCAAAGAGCTTGATTTTGGTCTCATCTGACCACATCACTTTCACCCCGTTCTCCTCTGACTCATTCAGATGTTCATTGGCAAACTTCAGACGGGCCTGTATATGTGCTTTATTGAGCAGGGGGACCTTGCGGGCGCTGCAGGATTTCAGTCCTTCACAGCGTAGTGTGTTACAAATTGTTTTCTTGGTGACTATGGTCCCAGCTGCCTTGAGATCATTGACAAGATCCTCCCGTGTAGTTCTGGGCTGATTCCTCACCGTTCTCATGATCATTGCAACTCCACGAGGTGAGATCTTGCATGGAGCCCCAGGCCGAGGGAGATTGACAGTTCTTTTGTGTTTCTTCCATTTGCTAATAATCACACCAACTGTTGTCACCTTCTCACCAAGCTGCTTGGCGATGGTCTTGTAGCCCAATCCAGCCTTGTGTAGGTCTACAATCTTGTCCCTGACATCCTTGGAGAGTTCTTTGGTCTTGGCCATGGTGGAGAGTTTGGAATCTGATTGATTGATTGCTTCTGTGGACAGGTGTCTTTTATACAGGTAACAAGCTGAGATTAGGAGCACTCCCTTTAAGAGTGTCCTCCTAATCTCAGCTCGTTACCTGTATAAAAGACACCGGGGAGCCAGAAATCTTTCTGATTGAGAGGGGGTCAAATACTTATTTCCCTCATTAAAATGCAAATCAATTTATAACATTTTTGACATGCGTTTTCTGGATTTTTTTGTTGTTATTCTGTCTCTCACTGTTCAAATAAACCTACCATTAAAATTATAGACTGATCATGTCTTTGTCAGTGGGCAAACGTACAAAATCATGAGGGGATCAAATACTTTTTTCCCTCACTGTACAAAATATCTGACATTGTATTCCCCTTTAATCTTTGCTGGGCTTTTAAATGGTTGAAAGTGCAGTGATAACACATTTAGATGACAACTAAACCAAACATCAAACATTGTTTTTCCACTGAAATGTGGTTGTGCTTTTAGATGGTTGAAATTCAACAAACTTCTGTCTATCTTTTTGAGTGGGTGAATAAAGGTTGAAATATCATTAATCAACGTCTGAACCAGATATTACCCTGGGTGCCCAGTGGGATGCCTAGTTAATGTATTTGAGCTTATCCTATTTCAACCCATTGCAAATGCTCTTTCTTTCTTTCTTTCTTTCTTTCTTTCTTTCTTTCTTTCTTTCTTTCTTTCTTTCTTTCTTTCTTTCTTTCTTTCTTTCTTTCTTTCTTTCTTTCTTTCTTTCTTTCTTTCTTTCTTTCTTTCTTTCTTTCTTTCTTTCTTTCTTTCTTTCTTTCTTTCTTTCTTTCTTTCTTTCTTTCTTTCTTTCTTTCTTTCTTTCTTTCTTTCTCTCTCACCCTCCCTCTGTCTTTATCCACCTCTTTTAATCCCAGTCTCCTTCTCTTTCACTCTTTCTCTATCTGTCATCCCAGGCTCCCAGCTGTGTATCTGATCATTTATGGATGAGTGTGTGGGTGTTGGGCAGAGGAGTTTCCCCCTCCGTGATTTGTGCAGGAGAGTGTGGATTATCGAGTGGAGTGTGGAGAGCGAGCGGTAGAGGAGTCCCCCCTCTGCTGTACACGTGCTGGGATTCTCCACCACGTGCTAGGAAACCCACCAGACAGACACTCCCCTCACACCCTTCTCTAACCATATGCATCAACAACAAACACAACCTGTCTGAAATCACACATGCAACGTGTGTGTGTGTGCATGCGTGCGAGGGCAGATGCTCCTGTCCGACAACGCCCAAAAGGAGGAAATGGTGAGGCAGAGGTATATGGATGTACTTACAGTATATGAGGCAGAGGCGGTGGCACATACTGTCCAGAGTCCACTACTGATATACTGTTGATTAGAGCAGGTGTTCTGACACACATAGAAGCAGCCCTGGACAGCATGACTCCTGCTCTTTCAAAGGACCTTTGTGCTTCCCTCCTCTCTCTCTCTCTCTCTCTCGCTCTATTGTTCCCCCTCTTCCTCTCTTCCTCTTTCTCGGGCTCTCTTTCTCTGACCGTTCTACTCCCTAGAACTCTCTCTTTCTCTCTCTCCATATAAAAGCTGAGGGAGAAAGAAAGAGAATAAAGAAGTGAAACAATATGTCTATACAGAAGGATGATGAAACCGTCCATTTCCCTCTCCAGACAGACTCCATCATTATTCCCCTCTTTACAGTCCAGAGAGCTCTCTTCTTTCTACCTCCTTTTTTCTTTCTCTCATTGTGTCCCAACCGTAATGATGCCGAGGCGCAGCCGGGCTTTCATCTATAATCCTCATTCTGGAGGCCAAATAAGGTAGCTATTTTCTATCATCATCGCCATGGGTCACATATGCTCCTAGATATTTTGCACCAGTGCAACCCCCCCAAAAAAGAAGAAATAAAGATAATACTTGTTGTAATGATAGGCTTCACTGCGCAGTTGTTTCCGAGTGCCATAGAGAAAAAAGTGTGCGTAGATTTGTTCAATCCAAAGCCTACATGTAAAGAACATTAAAGAATGCATCTGCAACTTTCTGAAGACATAACCGCATGCCTGTGTCTACCACTTTGTGTAGCCAGCTATCTTTCCCATAAAATGTTGAAAATTAAATGTTAACTGCAAAGTAAGCTTACCTCGCAGAATGATAACATATCATGATGATTTGTATCAATCCGGTGGTCTTTTGTTTTGCAAACTCTGCTATTGAGCAGTCTCTTGAGGTGCGCAATTGAAATTAAAGGGCAACTATACCCTCCAAAATATTGTTTTCCTTTTCTTCCCCAGACCTCAAAAGTGGTCTACTGATGTTAAGCATTGTTGTGGACTTAGAACATCCACATTTTGTAATTTTTTATTTGTAAAAAGTGTGATTTTGAGAGTGAAAATCCTGGAATAAAAACTGTGGGAAATCCGAAACCAGGGAAAACTAAACCGATCATTTTTGTGTGTGTTTTTTTGTGTTATTATGGTGAATAAATATATTGGCTGGTAAGAATTTTGAGTGGCTGGTAGAATTTTTAATCTACCTGCCACAGTGGATGGTGCACCCAAAATGTTGTTTTAAGTTCCAAAACCACTCATGGGCATTTGTTTATGCCTTGTTCAGTCACGTTACCTCATTAGCTAGCTAGCTAGCTAACAACCTGCTTACTTGACCAGTACATCTAAACATTTGAGGCCACAGAAAGAAAGGAAAAGGGATATTTTCTTTAGAAGATCAACAATCATAGCAATGAATGAATGACTGATCACTTACATGTCATCACTCACAAACTTGACTCTCTTAAAGAGAATGTCGAATTTTCTTTGTAATGCATCTCAATAGGTAGTGTTTTTACACAATGTAGAAACCTAATGTTCCACAAATTACTTTGTAATTTCAATGACAGGTTTTTGTATCAACATTTTAGCTTTTTATAATAAACAAATGTATTTACAGTGTTAAATATTAGTTTCCAAAGCAAAACATGAACTTCAAAAGTAGCTAGAATTCACATAGGCTCAATAATGCTTTTAACTTTTAAAATAAATAAATAAAAACTGTACATTTAGAGCCCTGATTATCACCGTCGTAGATTTCATTATTTATTTATATCCCATCACTCCCTGCATCTGTTGGTCACATATACAGTGGGGAGAACAAGTATTTGATACACTGCCGATTTTGCAGGTTTTCCTACTTACAAAGCATGTAGAGGTCTGTAATGTTTATCATAGGTACACTTCAACTGTGAGGGACGGAATCTAAAACAAAAATCCAGAAAATCACATTGTATGATTTTTAAGTAATTAATTTGCATTTTATTGCATGACATAAGTATTTGATACATCAGAAAAGCAGAACTTAATATTTGGTACAGAAACCTTTGTTTGCAATTACAGAGATCATACGTTTCCTGTAGGTCTTGACCAGGTTTGCACACACTGCAGCAGGGATTTTGGCCCACTCCTCCATACAGACCTTCTCCAGATCCTTCAGGTTTTGGGGCTGTCGCTGGGCAATACGGACTTTCAGCTCCCTCCAAAGATTTTCTATTGGGTTCAGGTCTGGAGACTGGCTAGGCCACTCCAGGACCTTGAGATGCTTCTTACGGAGCCACTCCTTAGTTGCCCTGGCTGTGTGTTTCGGGTCATTGTCATGCTGGAAGACCCAGCCACGACCCATCTACAATGCTCTTACTGAGGGAAGGAGGTTGTTGGCCAAGATCTCGCGATACATGGCCCTATCCATCCTCCCCTCAATACGGTGCAGTCGTCCTGTCCCCTTTGCAGAAAAGCATCCCCAATGAATTATGTTTTCACCTCCATGCTTCACGGTTGGGATGGTGTTTTTGGGGTTGTACTCATCCTTCTTCTTCCTCCAAACACGGCGAGTGGAGTTTAGACCAAAAAGCTCTATTTTTTGTCTCATCAGACCACATGACCTTCTCCCATTCCTCCTCTGAATCATCCAGATGGTCATTGGCAAACTTCAGACGGGCCTGGACATGCGCTGGCTTGAGCAGGGGGACCTTGCGTGCGCTGCAGGATTTTAATCCATGACGGCGTAGTGTGTTACTAATGGTTTTCTTTGAGACTGTGGTCCCAGCTCTCTTCAGGTCATTGACCAGGTCCTGCCGTGTAGTTCTGGGCTGATCCCTCACCTTCCTCATGATCATTGATGCCCCACGAGGTGAGATCTTGCATGGAGCCCCAGACCGAGGGTGATTGACCGTCATCTTGAACTTCTTCCATTTTCTAATAATTGCGCTAAACAGTTGTTGCCTTCTTACCAAGCTGCTTGCCTATTGTCCTGTTGCCCATCCCAGCCTTGTGCAGGTCTACAATTTTATCCCTGATGTCCTTACACAGCTCTCTGGTCTTGGCCATTGTGGAGAGATTGGAGTCTGTTTGATTGAATGTGTGGACAGGTGTCTTTTATACAGGTAACGAGTTCAAACAGGTGCAGTTAATACAGGTAATGAGTGGAGAACAGGAGGGCTTCTTAAAGAAAAACTAACAGGTCTGTGAGAGCCGGAATTCTTACTGGTTGGTAGGTGATCAAATACTTATGTCATGCAATAAAATACAAATTAATTACTTAAATATCATACATTGTGATTTTTGTTTTAGATTCCATTTCTCATAGTTGAAGTGTACCTATGATAAAAATTACAGACCTCTACATGCTTTGTAAGTAGGACAACCTGCAAAATCGGCAGTGTATCAAATACTTCCCACTGTATTTACTCATCATGTTGCAGCACTTACAGACAATGACATACATTGCCTTCAGAAAGTATTCACACTCCTTGACTTTTTCCGCATTTTTTTGTGTTAAAGCCTGAATTTAAAATGGATTACATTTCGATTTTGTGTCACTGATCTACACACACTACCCCATAATGTCAAAGTGGAATTATGTATTTTGAAATATTTACAAATTAATAAAAAATGAAAAGCTGAAATGTCTTCAGTCAATAAGTATTCAACCCCTTTGTAATGGCAAGTGTAAGTAACTTCAGGAATACAAATTTGATAAACAAGTTAGATAATAAGTTGCATGGACTAACTCTGGGTGCAATAATGGTGTTTAACATTAACCCATCTCTTTACCCTACACAAACAATTATCTGTAAGGTCCCTCAGTCAAGCAGTGAATTTCAAGCACAGATTAAACTCCAAAGACCAGGAAGGTTTTCCAGTGCCTCACAAAGAAGGGCACCTGTTGGTAGAAAAAAAGGTGTGAGGTGTGACCCAGGTGCGGTGCAGGATAGACAGTAGGCAGTAGGCAGCGATGACCGTATCATATTAGTCTGCAGCTAGCATGTAAAGTAGTCTAGAACTTTCACTAAAGAGTTGGGAAGGACAATCCCATCTCAGACAACCGTTGGTACATATGAAGTATCTATTCTAATGAACACTCCATTCGAAGACAAGCCGAGTCTCACCAAAGTGGGATAGGACACTCAAAACCTTTTTGGGAAAGTGGTTCAACAGAGATATGACGATGAAGGACAACTACTCATAAATATGCATTGCATTTCTTATCCGAATGAGCGGTGGTTTCCAAATGTAACAACGATAAGTTGAATCTCTGTCTCTCCCTTTCACTCTCTTTCTATTGACCCCTCCTTCCCCTAACCAAGCAGTCATGCTATTGTTAGTCCAGTCCACTAGGGACCTGTTTTCATTGTATTACGTTAGTAATCAATAACCTATACCGTGTGTGTGTTTATGTATTCTGTGTTATTATTTAGTTAGTAAATAAATAATTAAGCCAATTAGTGTATAGCTGATTCATCCATAAGGTTAGGGTTCTTGCAGGTTCAAGGATTATGCGACGTTCAGAATGAGACTGATGAGGTAATGATTTTGCAGGTTTTCCTACTTACAAAGCATGTAGAGGTCTGTAATTTTTATCCTAGGTACACTTCAACTGTGAGAGACGGAATCTAAAACAAAAATCCAGAAAATCACATTGTATGATTTTTAAGTAATTAATTTGCATTTTATTGCATGACATAAGTATTTGATCACCTACCAACCAGTAAGAATTCCGGCTCTCACAGACCTGTTAGTTTTTCTTTAAGAAGCCCTCCTGTTCTCCACTCATTACCTGTATTAACTGCACCTGTTTGAACATGTTACCTGTATAAAAGACACCTGTCCACACACTCAATCAAACAGACTCCAACCTCTCCACAATGGCCAAGACCAGAGAGCTGTGTAAGGACATCAGGGATAACATTGTAGACCAGCACAAGGCTGGGATGGGCTACAGGACAATAGGCAAGCAGCTTGGTGAGAAGGCAACAACTGTTGGCGCAATTATTAGAAAATGGAAGAAGTTCAAGATGACGGTCAATCACCCTCGGTCTGGGGCTCCATGCAAGATCTCACCTCGTGGGGCATCAATGATCATGAGGAAAGTGAGGGATCAGCCCAGAACTACACGGCAGGACCTGGTCAATGACCTGAAGAGAGCTGGGACCACAGTCTCAAAGAAAACCATTAGTAACACACTACGCCGTCATGGATTAAAATCCTGTAGCGCATGCAAGGTTCCCCTGCTCAAGCCAGCGCATGTCCAGGCCCGTCTGAAGTTTGCCAATGACCATCTGGATGATCCAGAGGAGGAATGGGAGAAGGTCATGTGGTCTGATGAGACAAAAATAGAGCTTTTTGGTCTAAACTCCACTCGCCGTGTTTGGAGGAAGAAGAAGGATGAGTACAACCCCAAGAACACCATCCCAACCGTGAAGCATGGAGGTGGAAACATCATTCTTTGGGGATGATTTTCTGCAAAGGGGACAGGACGACTGCACCGAATTGAGGGGAGGATGGATGGGGCCATGTATCGCGAGATCTTGGCCAACAACATCCTTCCCTCAGTAAGAGCATTGAAGATGGGTCGTGGCTGGGTCTTCCAGCATGACAACGACCCAAAACACACAGCCAGGGCAACTAAGGAGTGGCTCCATAAGAAGCATCTCAAGGTCCTGGAGTGGCCTAGCCAGTCTCCAGACCTGAACCCAATAGAACATCTTTGGAGGGAGCTGAAAGTCCGTATTGCCCAGCGACAGCCCCGAAACCTGAAGGATCTGGAGAAGGTCTGTATGGAGGAGTGGGCCCTGCTGCAGTGTGTGCAAACCTGGTCAAGACCTACAGGAAACGTATGATCTCTGTAATTGCAAAAAAAGGTTTCTGTTCCAAATATTAAGTTCTGCTTTTCTGATGTATCAAATACTTATGTCATGCAATAAAATGCAAATTAATTACTTAAAAATCATACAATGTGATTTTCTGGATTTTTGTTTTAGATTCTGTCTCTCACAGTTGAAGTGTACCTATGATAAAAATTACAGACCTCTACATGTTTTGTAAGTAGGAAAACCTGCAAAATCGGCAGTGTATCAAATACTTGTTCTCCCCACTGTGTGTATATATATATATATATATATATATATATATATATATATATATGTTATATATCAATATCTTCTAAGAGTTTAATTCGGGAGATGGTAACTCGTTAAACAACATATTCAACAATTTGGTGCCCCAAATTCCTAATGAGGTAATTGTTACATTATTAATTTAATCGAGTAACAATTAAACATAGTTAATTGATTTGATAAATAACAGTCATCACATTAATGTCACGACAATGAAGTCACATCACGACACAGTTTTGACTTAAATCAACTTGAAAATCTATGGCAAGACTTGAAAATGGTTGAAGAATCAAAAAAAAATAATGCAAATATTGTAGAATCCAGGTTTGCAAAACACTTAGAGACTTACCCAAAAAGCCTCAAAGCTGTAATCGCTGCCTCCGGTGATTCTAACATGTATTGACTCAGGGGGTTGAATACTTATCCAATCAAAACATAGTGTTTTCCATTAATAATAAAAAAGTATAGAATATTTCTTCCACTTTGACATTAGAGTATTTTGTGTAGATTGTTGACAAAAATTACAATTAAATCCATTTTAATCCCACTTTGTAACACAACAAAATGTGGAAAAAGTCAAGGGGTGTGAATATTTTCTGAAGGCACTGTACATGGTGTGTATTTCTATACCTTACAACAGCCTCATGCATTAGCCTTTCTTCTGCTCTTTGATGAATCCATGGCTGTTGACCGTGTGTATTCAGTGATGGGTCGTACCATTGTCAGTCTCTTCCTGTCCCTCAATGGATTCATGAGACACAGATACAGGTCCTATATATGCAGTAATGACAGAGGGCTCTGTCTACACATACGCAGTTTTGGGGGTAACGTATTTAAAAAGTGACGCGTTAAGCAAAAATATTACTTTTATGAGTAAGCTTGTGACTGCAAATTGGTTGGCTGCATTTGCGGTTTGTTTTGGTTATGTTTCAGATTATGTTGTGCCCAATAGAAATGAATGGTAAATAATGCATTGTGTCATGTTGGAGACACTTTTATTGTAAATAAGAATAGAGTATGTGTTGTGGCAGCCCAGGGGAGACAGAGGTGAAACTCACAATAAAATAAGACAGCAGGAGACCGTTTTGCAGAGCTCAAACCAAAGTTGTTCTTTAATAATTAAATTAATTGAGGGGAGAAATACAACTGAAAGGCCTCAGATAATGGGTGGGTCACTGTGTCCGGCGTGGCAGCTCCTTGGACCGCCTGTGTTAATGAACAAAAAAGAGAGAGTGATGAGTCCGGGGTTTTAATCCTTGCTCTCAACTTGAGCCGGGTGGCATGCACCCGGGAATGGGTCCTCTTCCTTTGTGGGCAAAGAACAGGAAGAGAGAGAGACAGGTGAGTCAAACATTGCCTAGTATCTTCTTTGTAGTCTGATCGAGTTGCTCATCATATTCACTCTGGTTCTTCTGAGGTCTAGGCATACCCTCTGCCTGTCTGCCCAAGCGTCCGAGTGACTGCACCTCTCCTTATCCCATTTGGGGTACGAGGGACAGGTGGGACCAATTCCAGGTGCCAATTGGTTGCAGCACCTGGACTGGGTAGTATTGGTGTTGAATCACCAGCCCCAGTTGGTGCCTGTAGAGCTGTCCATGGTGCTGACTCACCTTGGCCTCTCTAGCCCTCTGGAGCTGACCAAGGTCCTGCTCCTTCCTTTGTAGCTCCCTGCTGCCCCCCGGGTTGCCACAGTGTCTAAACACTTCTACATTAATGTGAATGATACCATCATTACGGATAATCATGGGGTGGGGGGGAGATGATATTTGTGCGTCTAACTTTCTCTCTCATCATTATTCATGATTCATTCAGGATTATCTGTAATTAATGTAGAAGTGTTTAGAAACATATTCTATTCTTATTTACAATAAAAGTGACTCCAAAATGACACAATACATTATTTACCACTAATTTCTATTGGGCACAACATAATCTGAAACACAATCAAAACAAACAGCAAATGCATCCAATCAACTTGTAGAGTCACACACATGATGTAGTCATTGTGTGCTATGAATATGGGACAAAATACGTAACTTTTTACTACTTTAATACACATAAGTGAATTTGTCCCAATACTTTTGGTTCCCTAAAATGAGGGGGACTATGTACTAATATGGATGAAAATACCCTCAAATTAAAGCTGACAGTCTGCATTTAACCTCATAGCCATTGTATAATTTAAAATCCAAAGTGCTGGAGTACAGAGCCAAAACAATAAAAAATGTGTCACTGTCCCAAAACATTCAGAGCTCACTGCAGTTCTCGAGTGAGCGGAGAAAGGCTGTTTGGAGAAATGTCATGACAACTGCTGTCCATAGACATGTACAGTGAGGGAAAAAAGTATTTGATCCCCTGCTTTTGTACGTTTGCCCACTGACAAAGAAATGACCAGTCTGGGGCTCCATGCAAGATCTCACCTTGTGGAGTTGCAATGATCATGAGAATGGTGAGGAAAGCCCAGAACTACACGGGAGGATCTTGTCAATGATCTCAAGGCAGCTGGGACCATAGTCACCAAGAAAACAATTGGTAACACACTACGCCGTGAAGGACTGAAATCCTGCAGCGCCCGCAAGGTCCCCCTGCTCAATAAAGCACATATACAGGCCCGTCTGAAGTTTGCCAATGAACATCTGAATGATTCAGAGGAGAACTGGATGAAAGTGTTGTGGTCAGATGAGACCAAAATCAAGCTCTTTGGCATTTTACATTTTAGTCATTTAGCAGACGCTCTTATCCAGAGCAACTTACATTATCTTTTTTTTTTTTTTCATACTGGCCCCCCGTGGGAATTGAACCCACAACCTTGGCGTTGCAAACGCCATGCTCTACATCCCTGACAGAGCCTGGATTCGAACCAGGATCTCTAGTGGCACAGCTAGCACTGCGATGCAGTGCCTTAGACCACTGCGCCACTCGGCATCAACTCAACTCGCCGTGTTTGGAGGAGGAGGAATGCTGCCTATGACCCCAAGAACACCATCCCCACCGTCAAACATGGAGGTGGAAACATTATGCTTTGGGGGTGTTTTTCTGCTAAGGGGACAACTTCACTACATCAAAGGGACGATGGGCGGGACCATGTACTGTCAAATCTTGGGTGAGAACCTCCTTCCCTCAGCCAGGGCATTGAAAATGGGTCGTGGATGGGCATTCCAGCATGACAATGACCCAAAACACACGGCCAAGGCAACAAAGGAGTGGCTCAAGAAGAAGCACATTAAGGTCCTGGAGTGGCCTAGCCGAGTTGCCAAACGTCAGCCTCGAAACCTTAATGACTTGGAGAAGATCTGCAAAGAGGAGTGGGACAAAATCGCTCCTGAGATGTGTGCAAACCTGGTGGCCAACTACAAGAAACGTCTGACCTCTGTGATTGCCAACAAGGGTTTTGCCACCAAGTACTAAGTCATGTTTTGCAGAGGGGTCAATTACTTATTTCCCTCATTAAAATGCAAATCAATTTATAACCTTTTTGACATGGGTTTTTCTGGATTTTTTTGTTGTTATTCTGTCTCTCACTGTTCAAATAAACCTACCATTAAAATTATAGACTGATCATGTCTTTGTCAGTGGGCAAACGTACGAAATCAGCAGGGGATCAAATACTTTTTTCCCTCACTGTATAGAGGGAACACATCTGATCTTTGCCATTGATCGCTTCTGTGATAGTAAAGCCCATAGAGGGCTTTCCCGTCTAGGGGCAAGTGTGCCCTCTATACATCTCTATGGGTCAGTGTAAGTACATTGTACTTTCACCAAATAGGGCTATCTTCTGTATACCACCCCTACTTTGTCACAACAAAACTGATTGGCTCAAACGCATTAAGAAGGAAAGAAAATCCACAAATTAACTTTTAACAAGGCACACCTGTTAATTGAAATGCATTCCAGGTGACTACCTCATGAAGCTGGTTGAGAGAATGCCAAAAGTGTGCAAAGATGTCATCAAGGCAAAGGGTGGCTACTTTGAAGAATCTAAAATCTAAAATATATTTTGATTTGTTTAACACTTTTTTGGTTACTACATAATTCCATATGTGTTATTTCATAGTTTTGATGTCTTCACTATTATTCTACAATGTAGAAAATAGTAAAAATATAGAAAAACCCTGGAATTAGTAGGTGTCCAAACTTTTGACTGGTTCTGTATTTGCGGTCTATTACCAAAACTGGTGCCTTGAGAGAAAGATTTTTAATGAAAAGTTAGGAAATCTGCACAAATGTTTGGCTTACAGCATATATGGCTAATCAAGCGGCACATATACATTGGGGAAAAAAAGTATTTAGTCAGCCACCAATTGTGCAAGTTCTCCCACTTAAAAAGATGAGAGAGGTCTGTAATTTTCATCATAGGTACACGTCAACTATGACAGACAAATTGAGGAGAAAAAATCCAGAAAATCACATTGTAGGATTTTTAATGAATTTATTTGCAAATTATGGAGGAAAATAAGTATTTGGTCACCTACAAACAAGCAAGATTTCTGGCTCTCACAGACCTGTAACTTCTTCTTTAAGAGGCTCCTCTGTCCTCCACTCGTTACCTGTATTAATGGTACTTGTTTGAACTTGTTATCAGTATAAAAGACACCTGTCCACAACCTCAAACAGTCACACTCCAAACTCCACTATGGCCAAGACCAAAGAGCTGTCAAAGGATACCAGAAACAAAATTGTAGACCTGCACCAGGCTGGGAAGACTGAATCTGCAATAGGTAAGCAGGTTGGTTTGAAGAAATCAACTGTGGGAGCAATTATTAGGAAATGGAAGACATACAAGACCACTGATAATCTACCTCGATCTGGGGCTACACGCAATATCTCACCCCGTGGGGTCAAAATGATCACAAGAACGGTGAGCAAAAATCCCAGAACCACACGGGGGGACCTAGTAAATGACCTGCAGAGAGCTGGGACCAAAGTAACAAAGCCTACCATCAGTAACACAC
Organism: Coregonus clupeaformis; assembly: GCF_020615455.1. Taxonomy (NCBI): domain Eukaryota; kingdom Metazoa; phylum Chordata; class Actinopteri; order Salmoniformes; family Salmonidae; genus Coregonus; species Coregonus clupeaformis. Next base: position 272,927 of record NW_025533675.1, on the reverse strand, counting down.
TACGCCGCCAGGGACTCAAATCCTGCAGTGCCAGACGTGTCCCCCTGCTTAAGCCAGTACATGTCCAGGCCCGTCTGAAGTTTGCTAGAGTGCATTTGGATGATCCAGAAGAGGATTGGGAGAATGTCATATGGTCAGATGAAACCAAAATATAACTTTTTGGTAAAAACTCAACTCGTTGTGTTTGGAGGACAAAGAATGCTGAGTTGCATCCAAAGAACACCATACCTACTGTGAAGCATGGGGGTGGAACCATCATGCTTTGGGGCTGTTTTTCTGCAAAGGGACCAGGACGACTGATCCGTGTAAAGGAAAGAATGAATGGGGCCATGTATCGTGAGATTTTGAGTGAAAACCTCCTTCCATCAGCAAGGGCATTGAAGATGAAACGTGGCTGGGTCTTTCAGCATGACAATGATCCCAAACACACCGCCCGGGCAACGAAGGAGTGGCTTCGTAAGAAGCATATCAAGGTCCTGGAGTGGCCTAGCCAGTCTCCAGATCTCAACCCCATAGAAAATCTTTGGAGGGAGTTGAAAGTCCGTGTTGCCCAGCGACAGCCCCAAAACATCACTGCTCTAGAGGAGATCTGCATGGAGGAATGGGCCAAAATACCAGCAACAGTGTGTGAAAACCTTGTGAAGACTTACAGAAAACGTTTGACCTGTGTCATTGCCAATAAAGGGTATTTAACAAAGTATTGAGAAACTTTTGTTATTGACCAAATACTTATTTTCCACCATAATTTGCAAATAAAATCATTCAAAATCCTACAATGTGATTTTCTGGATTTTTTTTTCTCATTTTGTCTGTCATAGTTGACGTGTACCTATGATGAAAATTACAGGCCTCTCTCATCTTTTTAAGTGGGAGAACTTGCACAATATGTGGCTGACTAAATACTTTTCCCCCCACTGTATAATGTAGCACTTGTAGACTAGCACAGGAAAGCAGCGCAACAGATGAAAGGAGAAACTAGTGATCAAACCTGAGTTAGTAAGCTATCATTGGTAGAGTGCGTGCAGCTCGCCTTGCTCCCTCCAACAGTTAAACAAATGGTGAGATTTTGAGATTTCTTTCATGAAAGTAACGCAAAGTAATATAACTAGTAATATATCGCGTTACTTTCCACACAGTAATATTGTAAAGTAATGCATTACTTGTGTTAAATGTAACGCGTAATATGGAATGTATTACTTTTTCAAGTAACTAATCCAAACACTGCACATACTTGACACATCAGAAGCATAGAGGGGCCGTCTCCACCTTAACAGCTGCCATTTTCTGAATCAAATCACAAAATCCTTGTTAAAAGGACATGAGGCAGGGATACACAGCTCTCAGTGTCTCTCTCTTTATCTCCTGGATTCAAGTTATATTTCATTTTGTTGGGGTGGCTAGAGAATTGTGAATTGTTTTCAACTTCCATGCACTTGTTTTGGGGTTAAAGAAGGTGATATGAATATGATTCATCACTTAATCATGATTAAAATTAGGAAACAATATTTTTGCATAGTTCTAGCCTTTCATTTCATGAGCATGTCTGGCCTCATGAAGTCACTTCTCCCCTGGTGTAGTACTGCCTTTGAAGATAAAAAGCAATACATCAAAAACACAATACAATAAAGCTGTTTTCATTGCAATAAGCTCAATTTACAGTCAGAACATATCTCATTTGTACTATCTGTTGTATTTCCCTCTGGTAACATGATTCAATCAACCACACTTTAAGTGGGATTAAAACACAAACTGTGAATGTTGTGATAGTGTGTAAGTGGATTTGAGAGCTCTGTAAAAAGGGGTGCAGGGGGTGGGAGGGAGGTTAGAGTATTCAATCACAATCGATAAAAGAAACATGAGCTTTGCACTCAAGTCCAATTCCAGAGAGAGAAAGCATGGAGTATTGAGAAAATTAGGATGGCAGAGGAGATTACTTTGGGGACTGCTGTGTGAGGAATGGCTTGACGTTGCCCTTAGGCACTGATCTAGGATCAACTCACCTTCCCCAAATCTTCTGCTTAACCATTAGTGGGGAAAACACAAAACTGAGAGACCCTAGAGTCTGAGGGCAACTTCCACTCAGTGTGAATGCTATGAAGGTGTGAACTCACTTCCCAGGTGGTCTGAACTATGGAGGGATTGTGGAGCAATCACATGTTTCCTGGAACCCAGCAGCCATGGTCGTCATGGTTTCACCTTACATCTGAGAGCTGCGTTCAGGGTTGTCTCGGTCAGCCCCAACTGATGTGCCTGCCTCTCATTGGACCTTGGGTTTTCTTTCTCTCCATGGCTTGTCCAATCTACGATCCTCATTTGATATAGCCATGAATACAAAGTCACTTGATACTTTGGCTTTTGTTGAGCTAATGGTAGCTTATGGTATCCAAAGCAGCATATTATGCATTTGAATATTGCATCTTTTGCAGACCTTTTCAGTCTGTCACTCCCTGCTTTACAACCTCTTCAGAGCCAGTTCAACCCACCACAGTGCATCTGAGACCATTCTAGTGTACCTTCTTATGAATAATCCAAGACATGCAGCCCACCACAAGACGTCAACATGGACCACTTCTGATGAAGGTGACCTGAACTCCCAAGGAGGGTATTTATCATCGTTACTCTGAAGACTCCATTCCTCTCCTACCAGTATAAAGTGAGACACTTTATATCCTGCTACTGAGGAACAGGGTAGAGGGAGTGAGCAATGTTTCAGAACTTTATAGCCTCACAGTGGGGTGCTCTGCTTATTTGACTACTACCTACTGTATATTGGCTTGTGCTTTTTATGTGTCTTTGAAGTTATACTCTGCTTTTCAACATTGTTCGTAGAGGAATATTGGTGGGAGACACACACGCCTACTGTACACACACGCTCTCTCTCTCTCTCTCTCTCTCTCTCTCTCTCTCTCTCTCTCTCTCTCTCTCTCTCTCTCTCTCTCTCTCTCTCTCTCTCTCTTTCACACACATTTTGAGTACACTTCATCTTGTGAAAATGAAATCAGGCCTTTTTTGCTTAACTGTGTCTGATCCATTGATCTGGCTGTCTGAGGAGATGTACTGGGACTGGCAGGAAACCCCTGAATAAACAGGAAACAAACAGAATAATGCAAAAATAGTTTCCTAATTTTAATCATGAATCATATTCATATCACCTTCTTTAACCCCAAAACAAGTGCATGGAAGTTGAACACAATTCACAATTCTGAATAGACAGGACATTCCTGGATAACCTCCTACTGTGAGTGACTTTTATGTAATGTAACAGAGGGGAAAAAGGGCAACCACAGTGTATGCTCTGAAATGGCAATGATTGGCTCTTGTGAAATAGAGCAGAATACTCTATGAAAGTCCAGCCTACTTCCTGGTTCAAGTCCAGTATTGTTTTTGAATAGGCTTGTAGCTACTATCATTAAATTCGTTAAATTGGGGTCATTTAAAGGATAGGTAGCATAAACGTAACCACATGTAACATATTTTTTGCATTAGTATACACATCAATAGTCCTAATGCAATTACACCTCACATTTCTATTTTTCGAGTTAATAAATAAAATCAATCAGAATTCAAAAGAATGCCGAAGTCATGCCGGAATTTTTTTTGGTGGGGTGTGACGTTACATGGAGGACCCGGAAAGCCAGCCTATACCCTATAATGTAAACTCCAACAGCAATAACTTCAAATGTATAACTTGAAATTAAACAAAATCGTTTAACACTCATGACTACTGGTTTCAATTACATTTTCAGCCAACTTCGAAGCAAATGCTTTATGAATTTCTTGTTACAAATCAGCTTGCAAGGTTGCTAGCCAACTATCCTGCTAATGTTAGCCCTACTAGCCCGCTAATGTTAGCCCTACCAGCCTGCTAACATTACATTAGCACTGCTTGAGTCAGCCAGTTGCTATAAACACCTAGTTTACAGCTACATTAAAGTAAACCAAAGTTTTGGAAATACATAATGCCATCTACCCAGTTATCAAATAATGTTACCAGTATATGCAGTTATCTTAGCCAGCAAGCCAGCCAGCTAAAGTTGGTTATTTTAGCCTGCTAACTAGCCTAGCTAGTTAACCACCACAGTTGACATAGCTAAGTAGTAGGCCAGAGAACAACACCAACTAGTCTAGCACAGGCAGGAACCCACAGAACCCAACAAAAAAAGCCAGCAGATGTAAAGTAGAGAGTGGAGATTTACCGATTGACGGCTGAATTAGCTACCAAAGAAGAACCAAGGACAGAGGCGCTTCAGAGTGAGAGGCCGTTTCACCGGCTGAGGAGAGTCAGCTAATCCAATAGTGATATAGTGAGGTAAATCCAAATAAGATAGATTCCAGAGGCAATAATCCAGAGGCGGCATTGGGCACAGGAGACGAGGGGAAGAGTCAACAATAAGACGGCGATCAGAGGAAGGCTCCAGGCAGATGGAAATGATCACAACAGCACAGTCAGTCAGCTACCGTAGTGCGCTAATACCAAGCCAATGTTGAAAAAGTCTGGTAGCCTACTTCACAGAGATCATGTGGCCCCCACTTGTGGGGAATCTGATTGGTTGTTTACACCAAAACTCCTCATGATTGATGGATTTAGCTCACCACTGCCAACAATCGGTCTGCATGGTTAGTGGCTAATGTTAGGCAGCTCGAGCTAGCTAACAAAGTGTAGATTCTCCATATGAAAATAGTGCATTGTGGATAGTTTAGAAGATATCAGAAAATAAGTTAATAAATATGTAAAAACTCAAAAACAAAGCTGTGTTTGTAGTTATAGGTAACCAGATCGTGACTTCAACTAAGTTAAGTCTTTGACCACGTTGTGTTGTTACTTTGGTGAGTAAAAACTCATGCTTCCTACCATTTAAGATATATGTGAAATTATATTCGCATTCATGGTTTAATTTACCTTTACCCAATGCCTTTTATGAAGGTTTTTGATTTTTTTTTTTACAGAATCTAAAACCTTCATGAAAGGCATCAGGTAGAAGTAAATTAATCCATGAATACTAATATAGTTTTACATATATCTTAAATAACCACGTTTTCATGAATTTGATTATATAAGCTTGATGCCCATTCAAAAACAGTACGGGACTTGAACCAGGAAATAGACGGGACATATCAGGTGGTCTGAACTGAGCTGGCTGTCAGGCCCACTCTACAGAGACTTGGCCTTAAAACAGCAATTGTGAGAGATTGTGGAGAAATTACATGTTTCCTGGAACCGAGCAGCCATGGTCGTCATGGTTTCACCTCATATCTGAGAGCCTTCTTCTGCCTGCCTCTCATTGGACCTTGGGTTTTCTTTCTCTCCATGGCTTGTCCAATATACGATCCTCATTCGATATAGCCATGGATACAAAGTCACTTGATACTTTGGCTTTTGTTGAGCTAATGGTAGCTTATGGTATCCAAAGCAGTATGTTTTGCATTTGAATATTGCATATTTTCCTCTGAGCCAACAAGCACCTGTCCAACCCACCACAGTGCATCTGGGACAATTCAAGTGTACCTTCTTATGAATAATCCAAGACATGCAGCCGGCAACAGGAAGTCAACATGGACCACTTCTGATGAAGGTGACCTGAACTCCCAAGGAGGGCATTAATTAATTGTTACTCTGAAGACTCCATACCTCTCCTACCAGTATAAAGTGAGACACTTTACATCCTGCTACTAAGGGACAGGGCAGACAGAGGGAGCAAGTTTTCAGAACTTTATAGCCTCACAGTGGGGTGCTCTGCTCATTTGACTACTACCTACTATATATTGGCTTGTGCTTTTTATGTGTCTTTGAAGTTATACTCTGCTTTTCTAAGTTGTCCGTAGAGGAATATTGGTGGGAGACACACATACAGTGGGGAAAAAATGTATTTAGTCAGCCACCAATTGTGCAAGTTCTCCCACTTAAAAAGATGAGAGAGGCCTGTAATTTTCATCATAGGTACACGTCAACTATGACAGACAAAATGAGAAAAGAAATTCCAGAAAATCACATTGTAGGATTTTTAATGAATTTATTTGCAAATTATGGTGGAAAATAAGTATTTGGTCAATAACAAAAGTTTCTCAATACTTTGTTATATACCCTTTGTTGGCAATGACACAGGTCAAACGTTTTCTGTAAGTCTTCACAAGGTTTTCACACACTGTTGCTGGTATTTTGGCCCATTCCTCCATGCAGATCTCCTCTAGAGCAGTGATGTTTTGGGGGCTGTCGCTGGGCAACACGGACTTTCAACTCCCCCTCCAAAGATTTTCTATGGGGTTGAGATCTGGAGACTGGCTAGGCCACTCCAGGACCTTGAAATGCTTCTTACGAAGCCACTCCTTCGTTGCCCGGCGGTGTGTTTGGGATCATTGTCATGCTGAAAGACCCAGCCACGTTTCATCTTCAATGCCCTTGCTGATGGAAGGAGGTTTTCAATCAAAATCTCACGATACATGGCCCCATTCATTCTTTCCTTTACACGGATCAGTCGTCCTGGTCCCTTTGCAGAAAAACAGCCCCAAAGCATGAAGTTTCCACCCCCATGCTTCACAGTAGGTATGGTGTTCTTTTGATGCAACTCAGCATTCTTTGTCCTCCAAACACGACGAGTTGAGTTTTTACCAAAAAGTAATATTTTGGTTTCATCTGACCATATAACATTCTCCCAATCCTCTTCTGGATCATCCAAACGCACTCTAGCAAACTTCAGACGGGCCTGGACATGTACTGGCTTAAGCAGGGGGACACGTCTGGCACTGCAGGATTTGAGTTCCTGGCGGCGTAGTGTGTTACTGATGGTAGGCTTTGTTACTTTGGTCCCAGCTCTCTGCAGGTCATTCACTAGGTCCCCCCGTGTGGTTCTGGGATTTTTGCTCACCGTTCTTGTGATCATTTTGACCCCACGGGGTGAGATCTTGCGTGCAGCCCCAGATCGAGGGAGATTATCAGTGGTCTTGTATGTCTTCCATTTCCTAATAATTGCTCCCACAGTTGATTTCTTCAAACCAAGCTGCTTACCTATTGCAGATTCAGTCTTCCCAGCCTGGTGCAGGTCTACAATTTTGTTTCTGGTGTCCTTTGACAGCTCATTGGTCTTGGCCATAGCGGAGTTTGTAGTGTGACTGTTTGAGGTTGTGGACAGGTGTCTTTTATACTGATAACAAGTTCAAACAGGTGCCATTAATACAGGTAACGAGTGGAGGACAGAGGAGCCTCTTAAAGAAGAAGTTACAGGTCTGTGAGAGCCAGAAATCTTGCTTGTTTGTAGGTGACCAAATACTTATTTTCCACCATAATTTGCAAATAAATTCATTAAAAATCCTACAATGTGATTTTCAGATTTTTTTTTTCTCAATTTGTCTGACATAGTTGACGTGTACCTATGATGAAAATTACAGGCCTCTCTCATCTTTTTAAGTGGGAGAACTTGTGTCACGATCGTTATTAGAGGCAGACCAAGGCGCAGCGTGATAGGCGTACATCTTTTAATGAGTACTTTACACCAACAACAAAACAACAAAACGATACGTGAAGTCTAAAGGTTCACCAACACAAACCTATACAGAACAAGATCCCACAATACTAAAGTGCCAAAAGGCTGCCTAAGTATGGTCCCCAATCAGAGACAACGAGCTACAGCTGTCTCTGATTGGGAACCACCCTGGCTAACATAGATATGAACGATCTAGAACAGACCCAATGAAAACTAAACATAACAAGTCCACACCCTGGCTCAACATTTAAGAGTCCCCAGAGCCAGGGCGTGACACTTGCACAATTGGTGGCTGACTAAATACTTTTTTTCCCCACTGTAGAACACCAGAAAACTGACAAATGTTTTGAAACAATGAGAAAAAAAGATTAAGTATTAAATGTAATTAAATTGCAGAGTACTAACAGCATCTATCTGCATCTATCTGCTTCCCGCCCCACATATGTGGCAGACAGCAGCATCTTCTCCTCAAATACCATCACTCCCATAGTCTTAGGTGACACTTTAGTGATGTATTCAGCTTTGACGAAGCAAGACAGAAAACACTGGAAAGTTTCAAGCTGCTTGGCGTGGAGCTGATGTACCAACGTCTGGCTACCCTGCGAATGTAAAACAAACTGTTGTGAAATACAACATTGTATATACAAGTGTAGCCAACAGTCGCAGATAGAAAATACCCACCTGGAAAACCATTATGTATTCCTTCAGGATAGCTAGTACACCCACGTAAACACTGAGTGTAGGTCAGTTGTAGTGCCCTCATGCCACACCTTCCTGGTCACTCTTTTCTTTCTTTCTTTTCCTTGTTGTGTAATGCCTGTTAAAACAGAATCAGTAAGTTAAGTGTCAATAAGGTACATTTTGCTCATCACTGGTAACCATGATGTACACAAACTCAATACTAAGCTTAACATAGAACTAGTGATGACCTTCAACTTTTCTGTTGAGGTCCTTGTGCAAAGACTTGATCCGCACTTGTGCCTTCTCGCTCACGTGGTGTTCTTTATAAATGTGTTCCAGTGGGTCCTTGTACAGCTCCTGGTTTCCGTTGCTCAGGAACCCGTAGTACAGGACCTTGTAAGCCGGCAGCATTCTGTGTGTCGAAATGCTGACATCATATGCGGACAGCCAGCGATGGGGCACAAACCTCTGAGGATTGGAGGCAGGGATGTTCAGGTACCGGCAAATCTGCTTGAGGTACATCACCTGACAAAAAGTTATTTATTTCCATACACTGCCCCTTTATTGTTCTTTATCATTTAAGGTAGGATTGCACAGAAACAAGATGGATTTGGAATAAATTCAGTATTCAGATGAATTAATTAATCAAATGAATAAAGATTTCATTCATTTCATACACTGAGTGAGAAGTAAATACCAAACGTTCAAATATACTTGTTTTTACTTGATCTGGAGACCACTGATGATCAGTTTGCAGATCATTGAAGAGCTGCTCAAGGTGGTGGTCGAAGGGCTCTGCAAACTTCTTTGCTGCATTGTGGATGTGATGACAGGAGTATCCATCAATGTCGAGCAGGGTTGGACAGTGCATCTGACTGATCCTTGTCTCGAGGCCGGTCTTGCTACCTCTCATGATGCTACAAGAATCCATCATCATGCTCACCAGATTTTTCCATTGAATGTTGTTATGGTCAAAGAAGTCACAGAGCACCCTCTCCAAGCTGACGGCATTCACCTTGATGACCTCCAGGGAACCCAAGTGCTCCACCACCACCTTCCTCATGTCATCATGGTAGTAGCTTACCAGCATGGAGAGGACCTTCAAACCAAATAAAATCAGGGTTTATTTCTCAAATACACAGTAAACAGATGTTGACTAGACAATGAAATGCTTGCTCCTTGAGCTCACTCTTCAACAATGCAAGATAAGATTAAAACAAGATAAAAGTTGTGCAAATAGAGTAGAGATAATAGAATGGCAATTGGATATAAGATAACAATAATTAAATATGAGAACAACCTTCTTGTTGCTGTTAGATGTGCTCTCATCCAAGTTCAAAGAAAAAGGAAACATCCTCAGGTTTGGAAGGTCCTTTCGGAGAAGGTCTGCCCTAGGCCATGGACCATCTTGTAGGATGTTGCTGTTCTCGAGCGCTTCATCCTCTCCAAAGCCACCTTGTCAATGCTAGCTCAACAATTACTGGAGAAATAGCGAAGGGGAGGGAATGCTCTGCTAGGACACTAAGGACCATAGCCTAGAAGACACAAATGAGGAAATTAACTAAAAGCAGGCACAATACATATCTTGTGTAAATTGCTCAACAGTGTTTATTTCACCTACACTAAGTTTGCCTAACATGTGCTATGCTAACTTCTCAAATAGTGATGCTGCTGACCTAACACACCTATCTCTGCAATTGCTATGTGGTCTATAGTGCGCACGGGAAGCTTAGCCTGTTGTTCCCTAATCTTCTCTGGTCCCTGGTGGTGCTGGTGGTGTGTCCCTGAGCAGTATCTGGGCTACACTGCGCGTTGTTATTACATTGTACACTTTCTGCCTGTGTACATCTGTTCTACAATGTGCCAGCAGAGCATGAGACCCTTTGTTGGCATAATTGATCTCTTTCAGGCAGAGAGTACACCTGGCATACCCCTTTTCATCCACCTTATTGAAAAAGTTAGAAAGAGGGAAAGTGTGTGGTGTTCCTTTCACCTCTATAGTGGCATCCAGCTTAAGCCAGGTCCAGCTCCAGCTAAGCTTAATCCCTGAATCCACTTATTTAACAAACAACGCCTCATTTTGACCTAATTCTCTCATTCTGAAAATTAACCACAGAGGGAAAACATTAGTTAATAGATAGTAGTTAAATCGTTAGTTAGCTATCTAGTTAACATTTCACACAGATTGCCGTCAGGGTCCAGTGAGCAACTAACGACGTTATAGCTTGAGGAACGGCAAGGAGTCGTATACCAGTTAATACTATAGCTAATTGGTTCCTCGAGCTAACGTTAGCTCATCTGATGATGTAACTTTAGTTAGCTAGCTAGCTAGCTAGCTGTCTGACTTTGTTAGCCAGCTACTTTTCACACCATAAACTAAATTATTTGATCAGTTAAGTTAGCGAATGTTGCTCAACATTTCTCTGGCTAGCTAACGGAGAATTCGATCCAGCTAGCAAGATACTTAACAATGCTAACAATTCTTGTTCCACTACACTTGCTCCCTCACCACTTTTCGGTTACAGCTCATGAAGTACACTTTGCCAGGCTTCTCAACTACCTCTTCATTCTCGTCAGGGGACGCGCTACTGCTGTAACTGGCAAACTGCTTTTCCACTCTGCGCTGTCTTTCCAGAGCACACTGGTGCTGTAACTAGCAAGTTGGTTGTCTCTTCTCTCCAGTCACGTGCTGCATTCTGTTGTTATGTGAACAAATGGCTGAGCCCAGGCTCGAGCCTTGGATACAGACCGTATTGCTCCAAGCGCGCATCACTGGTTCGCTTATAGACAAGCCCCCCCACCAAAAAAAAACATTTCTCTTCGGCTCTACACGAGTCACATACAATGGCTTGCGAAACTATTCACCCCCCTTGGCATTTTTCCTATTTTGTTGCCTTACAACCTGGAAATCAAATTTATTTTCTGGGGGGTTTGTATCATTTGGTTTACACAACATGCCTACCACTTTGAAGATGCAAAATACATTTTTTTGTGAAACAACCAAGATATAAGACAAAAAAACAGAAAAATTGAGCGTGCATAACTATTCACCCCCCCCAAAGTCAATACTTTGTAGAGCCACCTTTTGCAACTGCAAATCTCTTGGGGTATGTCTCTATAAGCTTGGCACATCTAGCCACTGGGATTTTTGCCCATTCTTCAAGGCAAAACTGCTCCAGCACCTTCAAAACGGATGGGTTCCGTTGGTGTACAGCAATCTTTAAGTCATACCACAGATTCTCAATTGGATTGAGGTCTGGGCTTTGACTAGGCCATTCCAAGACATTTAAATGTTTCCCCTTAAACCACTCGAGTGTTGCTTTAGCAGTATGCTTAGGGCCATTGTTCTGCTGGAAGGTGAATCTCCGTCCCAGTCTCAAATCTCTGGAAGACTGAAACAGGTTTCCCTCAAGAATTTCCCTGTATTTAGCACCATCCATCATTCCTTCAATTCTGACCAGTTTCCCTGTCCCTGCCGATGAAAAACATCCCCACAGCATGATGCTGCCACCACCATGCTTCACTGTGGGGATGGTGTTCTCGGGGTGATGAGAGGTGTTGGGTTTGCACCAGACATAGCGTTTTCCTTGATGGACAAAAAGCTAAATTTTTGTCTCATCTGACCAGAGTACCTTCTTCCATATGTTTGGGGAGTCTCCCACATGCCTTTTGGCGAACACCAAAAGTGTTTGCTTATTTTTTCTGGCCACTCTTCCGTAAAGCTCAGCTCTGTGGAGTGTAAGGCTTAAAGTGGTCCTATGGACAGATACTCCAATCTCCGCTGTGGAGCTTTGCAGCTCCTTCAGGGTTATCTTTGGTCTCTTTGTTGCCTCTCTGATTAATGCCCTCCTTGCCTGGTCGGTGAGTTTTGGTGGGCAGCCCTCTCTTGGCAGGTTTGTTGTAATGGAGGTTCAAAGTTTCTGATATTTTTTTATAACCCAACTCTGATCTGTACTTCTCCACAACTTTGTCCCTGACCTGTTTGGAGGCTCCTTGGTCTTCATGGTTCCGCTTGCTTGGTGGTGTCCCTTGCTTAGTGGTGTTGCAGACTCTGGGGCCTTTCAGAACAGGTGTATATATACTGAGATCATGTGACACTTAGATTGCACACAGGTGGACTTTATTTAACTAATTATGTGACTTCTGAAGGTAATTGGTTGCACCAGATCTTATTTAGGGCTTCATAGCAAAGGGGGTGAATACATATGAACGCACCACTTTTCCATTTTGTATTTTTTAGAATTTTTGGAAAGAGGTTAATTTTTTATTCCACTTCACCAATTTTGACTATTTTGTGTATGTCCATTACATGAAATGCAAATAAAATCTATTTAAATTACAGGTTGTAATTCAACGAAGTAGGAAAAACACCAAGGGGGATGAATACTTTTGCAAGGCACTGTAGGTTACCTATTTTGGATTTAAAAAGGTGACTAGTTTGCATCCCTGAACCATCTGTGTTATGTAACCATCTCCAAGACTGTTTGCCAAGCATGTACAATGCAGTCAACATTCACTCAAGCATCAAGTGGCTAATTTGGCATCTAAGATTAATAGCCACAATAATCAGACTTTGGAAATATTTTTGTAAACAACAGAATACCTAGAATAGAATAATAGAATACCTTATCACCCAGGTGGTCTCTTCCGGGTGTGGCCAGGTTGTCTCTTCCGGGTGTGTCAAGGGGCTGCAGCAGAGCCAAGGTCCTGGGACCTACTATTGATAGAGAAGTAAAAGTAAAGTAATTTAGTATATTTGACATTCATCTTGATGAAAACATTTAGTTTGGCTTTATTGTTGAAAAGAGGAGATTCTGAGATTCACAAGTATATGCAACTTGTGTATGAACTCTTTATTGAGTGCAGCAGTGCTAGTTATATCGGAGGTCGCTAGCTAACATTATAACTGATCAGCTGTTAAGAGAAAGTCAACCCTGACGTTTGTTACCTACTGTAGCTAGCTAACTAAGTACTGCAATACATGTTAATTTGGCATAACTTGTAATGTTAGCTAGCTTGCTACCCATGTATACTAGCTAGGCAGCTAATGTTACCTGATAAGTAATCTTGTCAAGTGACTGGGCTAGTTAAAATGAAAGAGCAGGCCACATACATCACAGGTTACCGTAGCTAGCTAGCTAACTTTAATCAGTTGCTCCAGCCACACTCAGCTAGCAAGCTAATTTAGCTAGCTAGCTAGGAGCCAGAAATATTTATGTCTTTTAGCTGCTAACGTTAGCTAAGTTAGGTTAATTAGCTAACTAGCTTATATTTTTGAGTGTGGCTCGATAGCTAACGTTAACTAGCTAATGTGAACATTAGCTAGCTAACTTACAGTAGCTAGCTAAATAATATAAAAGTTACTCACCTTTCGTGAATAGGATGTGTCCTGGCTTTGTAGTAATTGTAATCTTGTTGGGATCTATTTTCTTACAACTAGATGTGATGCCTAGCTTAGAAAGAATACATTAATGATTAAACATAATAGGTTTGTGCTGTACTGATATAGATTGTTTAACATAAACCGAGGATTGGCGCTAAACCGTGTTGTTGGAGTCCGGCATGCTAGCTGGCTGTGGCGTCTTATGACGAGGTGCCCGGACGATTTTCACGGAATAATACTGCACCTAATTAGCTAGCTGAATAAACTAAGTTAGTCTATTCCTAGAAAACATTGAACCGCTGTAGTTTACAACAATTATAGTTTCTGAGGTGGAAGTTGGGAGAGTTATATTTGGGAGTTGTGGTGAGGGAGGCCCCGCTCTCTCCTTTCCCAGATGTTTAGTTCATTTCATTCCGATCTCCTCTGCATTATTGTAGCCATCTGCTGCAGCCTGTCAACTATGCCTCTGCCTATCCCTGTTCTCTCCTCTCCGCACAGGCTACACAAACGCCTCACACCGCGTGGCTGCTGCCTCTCTAACCTGGTGGTCCCTGCACGCACCTCCCACGTGGAGTTCCAGGTCTCAGGCAGCCTCTGGAACTGTCGTTCTGCTGCCAACAAGGCAGAGTTCATCTCAGCCTATGCTACCCTCCAGTCCCTCGACTTCTTGGCGCTGACGGAAACATGGATTACCACTGAAAACACTGCTACTCCTGCTGCTCTCTCCTCGTCTGACCATGTGTTCTCGCATACCCCGAGAGCATCTGGTCAGCGAGGTGGTGGCACAGGAATCCTCATCTCTCCCAAGTGGACATTCTCAATTTTTCCCCTGACCCATCTGTCTATCTCCTCATTTGAATTCCATGCTGTCACAGTCACTAGCCCATTTAAGCTTAATATCCTTGTCATCTATCGCCCTCCAGGTTCCCTTGGAGAGTTCATCAATGAGCTTGACACCTTGATAAGTTCCTTTCCTGAGGATGGCTCACCCCTCACAGTTCTGGGGGATTTCAACCTCCCTACGTCTACATTTGACTCATTTCTCTCTGCCTCCTTCTTTCCACTCCTCTCCTCTTTTGACCTCACCCTCTCACCGTCCCCCCCTACTCACAAGGCAGGCAATACGCTTGACCTCATCTTTACTAGATGCTGTTGTTCTACTAATCTCACTGCAACTCCCCTCCAAGTCTCCGACCACTACTTTGTATCCTTTTCTCTCTCCCTCTCCTCCAACACTACTCACTCTGCCCCTACACAGATGGTAATGCGCCGTCGCAACCTTCGCTCTCTCTCTCCTGCTACTCTCTCCTCTTCCATCCTATCATCTCTTCCCTCTGCTCAATCCTTCTCCCTCCAATCTCCTGATTCTGCCTCCTCAACCCTCCTCTCCTCCCTTTCTGCATCCTTTGACTCTCTATGTCCCCTATCCTCCCGGCCGGCTCGGTCCTCCCCTCCAGCTCCGTGGCTTGATGACTCATTGCGAGCTCACAGAACAGAGCTCCGGGCAGCTGAGCGGAAATGGAAGAAAACTAGACTCCCTGCGGACCTGGCATCTTTTCACTCCCTCCTCTCTACATTTTCTTCATCTGTTTCTGCTGCTAAGGCCACCCTGTGGATGACTTCGTCAACCACCAAGTGGCGTGGCGAGAAGCTGTCTCCGCACCACGTGCTCTCACCACTGGTGTCCCCCAGGGGTCAGTTCTAGGCCCTCTCCTATTCTCGCTATACACCAAGTCACTTGGCTCTGTCATATCCTCACATGGCCTCTCCTATCATTGCTACGCTGACGACACACAAATAATCTTCTCCTTTCCCCCTTCTGATAACCAGGTGGCGAATCGCATCTCTGCATGT
Source organism: Coregonus clupeaformis (assembly GCF_020615455.1). Classification (NCBI taxonomy): domain Eukaryota; kingdom Metazoa; phylum Chordata; class Actinopteri; order Salmoniformes; family Salmonidae; genus Coregonus; species Coregonus clupeaformis. Next base: position 257,531 of record NW_025533675.1, on the reverse strand, counting down.
CTGGCAGACATATCAGTATGTCCTCAAGCTGAACCTTGGCAAGACGGAGCTGCTCTTCCTCCCGGGGAAGGACTGCCTGTTCCATGATCTTGCCATCACGGTTGACAACTCCGTTGTGTCCTCCTCCCAGAGTGCGAAGAGCCTTGGCGTGACCCTGGACAACACCCTGTCGTTCTCCGCTAACATCAAGGCGGTGACCCGATCCTGTAGGTTCATGCTCTACAACATTCGGAGAGTACGACCCTGCCTTACACAGGAAGCGGCACAGGTCCTAATCCAGGCACTTGTCATCTCCCGTCTGGATTACTGCAACTCGCTGTTGGCTGGGCTCCCTGCCTGTGCCATTAAACCCCCTACAACTCATCCAGAATGCCGCAGCCCGTCTGGTGTTCAACCTTCCCAAGTTCTCTCACGTCACCCCCGCTCCTCCGCACACTCCACTGGCTTCCAGTTGAAGCTCGCATCTGCTACAAGACCATGGTGCTTGCCTACGGAGCTGTGAGGGGAACGGCACCTCCGTACCTTCAGGCTCTGATCAGTCCCTACACCCAAACGAGGGCATTGCGTTCATCCACCTCTGGCCTGCTGGCTCCCCTACCTCTGCGGAAGCATAGTTCCCGCTCAGCCCAGTCAAAACTGTTCGCTGCTCTGGCACCCCAATGGTGGAACAAGCTCCCTCACGACGCCAGGACAGCAGAGTCACTCACCACCTTCCGGAGACATTTGAAACCCCACCTCTTTAAGGAATACCTGGGATAGGATAAAGTAATCCTTCTACCCCCCCCTTACCCCAACCCAAAAAAAACATTATAAAGTGGTTATCCCACTGGCTATAAGGTGAATGCACCTATTTGTAAGTCGCTCTGGATAAGAGCGTCTGCTAAATGACGTAAATGTAAATGTAAATAACAAGCTGTGATTAATGTGAGGAACCGTTAGGGGGTAGGCTGAGACAGACTTGTGACTCACACACACACTGCCTCTTTGTTAAACCGCTCAAGGACAGGTGTTCTGCTACAATGAAGAAGAACAAACTATGTCTGAGGTTGCTGACTCGAGACAAGTTGTAAAGATAACAACTAATGCCCGGCAACAGTGAAGCGCCAAGGGGCTGGGACCAGCCTGTGCGCCATCGATAGGTTGGGTAAGTTTAAACCACACCCAGCCTCTACTCTGACAGGCCCAGCAGGGAGCGGGAACTATCTCTGTCAGAGTATTTAAAGAAGAACTTATAACAATGGCTCAGTTCTCTGTCTGCCCTGCGTGGTTTTTCAGTGGGCCCGTATATACGAACATCATATTTACCATTCAAGTGTTTGCATTAATTAAAATACTAGTCTATTTTAGAAGACGTGTATTGACCTCTTTTTGTTCCTATACCAGATTTGAATTGAAGCAACTTAACAATTGGTGACCGCCGACGTGATCTGGTAGAGGGACTTCGCTGGGTATTGTCCGGCCGATTGGACATCGCTATCGTTGGACGGTGTGTTTCACAAAGAGTCCGGACAACTAAAAACAGGTAAGCAGACACCTATTGTTATATAACTAAAGTTATGCACATTGGCTTTATCCAAATTAATTTTGTGAAACACCTGTTTGATGTAAGTCTAGAAAGAGAATGCAGTCAGAAATAGAAATTGAGAGCTGAACACGTGTGAAGATAGTTTATTAACCACACCCGTATGTCAGAGGTTTTGTGACCCACAGGTGAACTAAAGGAGAAGGTGACCCACACTATCTAAGCAGGTGACTGGTGAGCATCCAGTCTCTAAAGAAGAAAAACTGGAAGCAGGCCTGTTGGGAAGGGCCCTATCAGGTTATATTGGTCACTGCCTTTGCCATTAGAATAGCAGAAAGAGCAACCTGGGTCCACATTACCCACTGCAAAAAGGTAAGAACACATGCAAGCACCACTGAACACATGCAGAGTTAGAGAGAAGAACTGGAACCAATAGGGTCTGGGGATCACCTCTGTTAACGAAGATCTCCTACCCCGACCTATCATCACTGTAGTGTGTTCTCAGGGTGTGAGTATGGGGTAGTACCAAGCAGAAAGACTGAGGACAGGAGAGGGTTGGCGGTTTTTGGGAATATGGATAACTTGAGTTGCATCATAGTCTCGGCAATGGTCTTGATATGTCAAGATCCACCACCAATTACGCTATGCCCTTACCATTGTTAAGAAGTAAAAGAGAAGAGAAGCGACCCGACATACTGACCATCAAGGACGAGTGGCCTACAAAATGGCAGTCAGAGAAGGGCAGACTGTCAGATTTAGAATAAGGGTTAGGGACGTAGCCAATGGGTGGGTTACATGTCAATAAGCAAATTGAGATGATAAAATCCCATTATATTCGTGTTCAGCCCCCACGGCGGATTGTTCCTAGACTCAAGTGTTTAAATACACTTGGGGATGGGGATATGAGACGGAGGGGGACTGAACATCCAGATGGGGGGTAAAGAGAAACAAAGACATCACCAATTATCAATTGGAGATAGTAGTAATGTGACAGACTTAAGTTCAGAAGCACAGGTGAGAATTCTGAACCTTACAGCCCCTGTAACCGATGTGTGGTGGGCTTGTGCCAGTAAAGGCAGTGTAAGGCAGAGAATTCCAAAGGGGTGGCTAGATACATGCGCCCTGGTTATACTGGTTCAACTAGTTAGAATTAGTCACCAGGAACCAAGGATTAAACAGATGTAGGAGGAGTTTTAACAAGAAGGAGAATAGCCCTATTTAGATGGATGCGATTGGGCTACCAAGGGGGGTATCGGATGGATACCGAGCTATGAAACAATTAGGGGAAGGGTTTACTACCACGTTCTTTTGGTGGGTGACAATAAACAAAATTGTGAATTGGATTAATTATATCTATTACGACCAACAACGATTTATTGGCTGGACTAGGGATGCAACAGAAGGGATCTTTTGAACAATTATCCGCCATCTCACTCTTATGACTTAGTAAAAAGAGGTTGGCTCTAGATCAGGCAGAAAGGGGTGGTGTCTATAGAATGTTAAGCCATTGTTGTACATTTATCCCTAACAATACCAGTCCTGAGGGAAACGGACTGTTCTCCTGGTTGGGTGATTGGTTTGGGAAGTATTCAACTATTGGTGGTTACTGGATTTCTGACCCTAGTAGTTGTGTTTCTAAATTAATGTGCTGTACTGCCTGTGTAATTCCTTGTCTGAGAAAGTCTGTTACAGATGTCGTGCATACGGCTGGTATGATGCCCCTCCTAGGGGCTCAAGAAGGAGATGCAGACACTGAGATGAAGTTGACTGAGGATTACCCTTGGTTTGCTATTGGTGAGGTGGTGGAGTGACACCCTAGAGGGTGTCTAAAGGGGGCCAAAATGTATTAATCTTTGTGTTTTATGCTTTATTAATCAAGTTAACCATTGTGAATGTTTGTCTTTCCTTATGTGAAGGTTTGAAGTTCCTGGGTGGCTGGTAGCCAACCTAGTACAAGTTGGGTGTAGATGGAAGGACTGAAGGCCTTTTTATTATCATTATTGCCTATTAATAAAAGTGTGATTATTTTTGTTTGTATTGTATTTTAATGAGTGACACCCTAGAGGGTGTCAATAGGGGGATTCCTGAATTTCCCTGAAATTTCTTATTTTGGGTTTTCTTGTTTTGGGTTCACACCCAGTGTGTGTGAAAATGGGGATTGTGGGGGTCTATTTTCTTATAACTGGATGTGATGCCTAGCTTAGAAAGAATGCATTAATGATTAAACATAACAGGTTTGTGCTGTACTGATATAGACTGTTTAACATAACAAGCTGTGATTCATGTGAGGAGCTGTTAGGTAGTAGGGGGAGATAAGAACTTGTGTCTCACATACACGAACACTGCCTCTTTGTTAAACCGCGCTCAAGGACATGTGTTCTGCTACAGTGGAGAGGAATAGACTATGTCTGAAGTTGCAAAACAACTAAACACCTGGCAACAGTGAAGCGCCAAGGGACTGGGACCAGCCTGTGTGCCAACGATAGGCTGAGTAAGTCTAAACCACGCTCAGACTCTACTCTGATTGGCCAGCAGGGAGCGGGAACTATCTCTGTCAGAGTATTTGGAGAAGAGCTTAGAACAATGGATCAGTTCTCTGAGTGCCCTGCGTGGTATTTCAGTGGACCTGTATATACGAACATCATATTTACCATTGAAGGTTTTGCATTAATTAAAATACTAGTCTATTTTAGAAGACGTGTATTGACCTCTTTTTGTTCCTATACCAGATTTGAATTGACGCAACTTAACAATCTCCAAATTGCATCCAATAGAGCTGTCTCGGATTGAAGTCTTCTAGCTACATTTTTGATATTGCATATTTTTATATTTTTACGTCTTCATAATAATCGATATAAGCATACATGGCTAACGTTAGCTAGCAAAATAATCAAATAGCTACGTTATCTGAGGAATCCATAGTGAAGTGACAATTGCAGACAGCTAGCAGTACTTTAGGAGCAGTGTTGCCAACTCCTCAGTAAGGAAAGTAGCTATTGTCGTAGAAATATTTGACTCAAAAGTAGTCAACTCAAAAATATCTCTTCAAAAAAGTGAGTTTATTATTTGCGTAACAAAGCCGAGCCACTCCATGGAACGGCTGTCTCTCTCTGGGTCAGAAATCTATTTTATACACACACAAATGCACAGTCATGTTTACATAGCATACAAAGCTACTCCCCTTAAGATAACTGATTAACATCTTTAACTGCCACGCCACTATTATCTTTCAAAGTCCAACAACACATGTTGTTTACTCCAAAAGACCATGGGCGCTTTTGCCTCATTCCCTTATCTCATTATATTGGTGGCGTGGCTCAGACACTTTTAAAAATAATATACATACATTCATTAAAGCATGTTTACACACTGTATTGGCTAAATTCCTTATTTAGACATGCATCTGGATTATAAAATGTCAATTATGTTTACTATATTTTACCTTTGACATTTCCCAAAAATTTCCTTAATGATACATACAATATTACCATACTATTGGCTGTCCTAAAAGTTGCTAAATGACGTCATCGTCTAATTTGCATAATTGGCCATGTGCGTTTAATTGTGATGGAGAGAGGAATAACGTTGTGGGAGAGACAAAAAGTGAGTAAAAAACACCCTACATTTACATCCCGCCCTGAATGTAAGCCAGGGCGGGATCAGCCAGCGGCGGCTTTCCGCATGCGCGTTTCGTTTGCAGTCTGGATGCGGAGGGGTGAACATCTCCTGCTCTGACTGCAGCTAGGAGGGACTGCTGCGCGAGGACTGTGCCACCTGTGAGTGCTTTGGGACGGGGGTAACAAAGCACCCGCTGCTCATTGAGAAGAGTAAGCACGATACGTGCATTCACGTCGGAGTCTCCAAAAGTCTCCAATAAGACCAGAAAAAGTCGCTAGATTTGTCGCTAGTCGCTTTTTTGAAAATGTGTCGCTAGAGGGGTCTGAAAACTCGCTAAATATAGCGTCAAAGTCGCTAAATTGGCAACACTGTTAGGAGCTCTGTTCCAACTGTCAAAGCGCGTGAGGGAATGTTTGAATTAGAATTCCAAAGAACATGCACATAACCTGTACAACCATCCAGAAATCTTGTGAGGTTACATTCTGTTTGCTAGCGCGCACATTCTGCAAGCAAAATTCAAAAACCAAAAAAATACGTTCATTTTAGTTTTTTATCTTGGAATTGTTATAAGAGAAACCATAAACCGGAAAACAAGCTAATATGTGAATAGGCCATCGTGGAGGTGTGTTTCTGAGTCAATCAGAGATATGAGCTTTGAATGTCTTTGGGGAAATCAAAGGCTCTTGCTGTGGCAGACCTCTCCATGGTTCTGCAGTTGCCGGTGAGTGCGAATATGTGGAATACTGGAATATGTGGCTCTGACCTAGGCTATTGACCACTGTTTCTATACTGTCTCCACTGCATAGGTGACACCGCTATTTATAATCACACTACATGGTAGAAAGTGGATCTTTATCCCCTCTGTTGAAGTAGGCCTATGTGCACTATTATTCCTATTTATGAAAACTGGGAATGGCTTCACATTTCAGACTTTTTAATACGGATACAGCAAAATAGGACCTGGCAACCCTGTTTAGTTATGAATAGTGTAATATAATGTGTGTTGTTTGATGATGCACTTCATAAACAAAAATATTTGATTATCTGGTGTTATATCTAGCCTAGCTGTAGAAGAACGCACATCTGCACAGTTTCACATTGTACATCACTTTGTCGTTTAATGACATGTGCCACTCATTCTGACAACCCATTCATCCGTAAAGCAGCACACTGTCGTAAACCATAACAACGTACAGTACGACGTACAGCACGTCGTACCATACATAACATTTGCCCCCCCTTTCCAAAACCAGGGACTGGTACCATATATAAAATGACCATGGGGCAATAACCTAGAGTGATACCTGTAAGAAATAAACATTAACCCTTAAATGGAAGGACTCTCCAAACTAGCCAGTTCAGTCCATTAACCTGGAGGTTGACTAAGACACCTAACGGAGCCTAAGAATGAAAAGAGGTTAAGTAGTCCCCCAGATGAGCAGGGCGAGTTCGTGCCCGCATAGGCCTTTCTTCAACCGCCACCGCTTGTGGCTCTGGCCCTTGGGGAGCCAACAGAGGCTGGGGCTCGGGTGGTAGTGGTGGAGGAGGTCCATCCGGTGGCGTCTCTGGCCTGCATGTCTGTTTTGTGTGCATTCGTATTCCTCGAGGGGCAGGGACTTTTCTGAGGCGGCTGGCGTGCCAGCGTGATCCATTGCTCATCATGAATGTGGCGGGCCCCAGTTGTCGACTGACCTGCAAGGGGTTCGACCAGAATGAGGCCATTTTGTTACACCGCTGAGGCCGTCGGGCTCGGACCCAGTCTGACACTTGGATGATCGACTTCTTCACCCTGTGTGCCTTGTCATTGCTCTTTGGTGCCTGGTCACTGCCTGCTGTTCTTGGGTGCGCCTAGTCGCCGGTTCTGCTACTCTCTGTGTTCTGAGTCTGTCCAGTGGCAGTTCCATCTCACGACCTAGCATGAGGGATGCCGGGGAGACCTATGTTGTTGTGTGCTTGCTTGCTCTGTAGTGCATTAGCGTTTGATTCAAAGCAGTTTGGAACGTGCACCCCTGGACCAGGTGCGCTCTGATGCCGTTCTTCAACGTTTGGTTGAAGCGTTCCACCCCTCCGTTAGCTTGTGGGTTGTAGTAGGCCGTGCGGATGTGTTTGATTCCCTTGTTGCTGAGATATGAGGAGAACTCGGCAAGGTTAGCTGGGGCCCATTGTCCGTGGTAAGGGTGAGGTGTAAGCCCCACCTTGTGAACAGGCTGTCTAGGATGTCCACGATGGCCTGTGCTGTGACAGTTCCGACAGGAACCACTTCTGGCCACTTAGAGTGGAGGTCATACACCACCACCAGGAAGCGCTGATGGTGAGGGACTGCGTGTCCATGGATCTCGCCACAGATGTCCAGTTGGATGTGCTCCCAGGGGCGGGACGGCCATACGAGCGGCTGCAGGGGGGGTGGGGCGGACTGTCCTGTTTTCCCACTGAGGAGGCATGCAGCACAATCCCTGACCAGGGCTTCAATGTCGTGGTCAATGCCTGGCCACCACACAAGGTCTCGACATCGCTGTTTGACCTTCACTATGCCCAAGTGACCCTCGTGCGCCATTGATAGAACACGCGCACGCAGACCACAGTGCAAAACCCTCGAGAGACCCAGACTTCTTCCCAGCAAGAAAGTTTGTTCTTCACCCTGGCGAAAGTCACCAGCTCTTCCGGCACATGTGCTGGCCATCCAGTGCGTATGTAGGTGCGCAGGGTAGACAGTGTGGGATCCTGTTCCAATGCTTGCTTCAGCTCCTCCAGTGAGACGACTGACTGAAGGGGAGCGTAGAGCATTTGTACAAGAATAGAATAGAATAGAATATGCCATTTAGCAGACGCTTTTATCCAAAGCGACTTACAGTCATGCGTGCATACATTTTTTTTGTGTGTATGGGTGGTCCCGGGGATCGAACCCACTACCTTGGCGTTACAAGCGCCGTGCTCAACCAGCTGAGCTACAGAGGACCACAAGCTCTGTTTTGTTGTCGTCTGGCAAGACGTTCGGAGTAGGAGCGTCAAAGGAGCGTGAGAGGAGGTCTGCCACCACGTTATCCCTCCCCGGAGTGAACTTCAGCTGATAGTCATACTGTCTGAGGCGGTCGGCCCATCTGTGCAGCCGAAGTGGCTTGTGGCCAGTTCCTGATGCCGACAGTAGCGTTGTGAGGGACTGGTGGTCAGTTCGGAGTGTGAACAGACGGCCATATAGGTAGAGGTGCCACCTTTCGCACGCCCAGACACAGGCCAGTGCTTCTCGTTCGCCCACAGAGTACCGTTGTTCTGTGGGGCTCAGGGCCCTTGAGGCGAAGGCAACGGGCCTCTCAATGCCATTCTGCAGCTGTGAGAGGACAGCTCCTAGTGCTCCAGATGTGACAATGGTGGGGCAGACGGGGTCAAAGTGATCCAAGACTGGGGCTGTGGTGAGCTGGCTCTTCAGTGAGCGGACCGCGTCTGAGCAGGCTGCCGTCCAGGCCCATGGCTCATCCTTCTTGAGGAGCTGGTGAAGGGGCGCTGTGGTCTGAGAGTAGTGGGGAAGAAACCGGAGGTAGTAAGCTGTCATGCCCAAGAATGAGGCCACCTGAGAGGCTGAGGTCGGTTTCGGGATCCAGTGGACAGCTTCAATGTTCGACATGAGTGGGGCAATGCCTTTGGCTGACAGGCGGAACCCCACAAACTCGACGGCTGGAGCTGCAAAAGTGCACTTTCCACCGTTGAGGGTCAGGTTGTTCTGCAGTAGAGCACTGAATACTCTGTGGAGTCTATCATCATGGATGTGGAGGTCAGGGCTGTGGACCACGATGTCATCCAGATAGACCGCCACCCCAGGTATTCCAGTGAGGATGGTGCTCATCACCTTTTGGAAGCAGCTGGGGGCGGAGCTAAGTCCAAAAGGCATGCGTGTATATCTGAACACGCCAGCATGTGTGACATAGGCCGTGAGGTCTCTGCTAGCTGCATGGAGGGGTACCTGAAGATAACCCTGACGAAGGTCAAGCTTCGTGAAGATCGTGGAGCCATGAAATTGTGCGGACAGCTCCTCAGCTGTAGGCAAGGGTTTTATCCGGGACAACGGCCTTGTTCACAGCACGGAGATCCACACAGGTCAGGATTCCACCTGACTTTTTGGTTGCAATGACCAAGTTTGAAATCCAGGGGGCAGCGTTGACTGGCTCAATGATGCCTGCATCCAACTGTGACTGGAGATATTTTGTGACGTCATCCGCAGTGCAAAGGGAATGCGCCGCAGGGGCTGCATGACTGGGGTCACTTCCGGATTCACTAGGGGCCTGTGAGTAAAGGCTGTAAGGCAGCCCAGTCCATCAAACAGAGTTGGCCAGTTCTGTTGCCATGTGCAGGTAACCTGGTGGATAGCTGACCCACTGTCATCTCTCAGTGTGAATCCTAAGCCTGTGAAGAGGTCAAGGCCCAGGAGGTTGGCACCACGCTTTGCAACATGAAATGTGAATGATGGCAGATGCTTGGTGCCGTAGTGAACTGGGACCTGGAGGGTGCCTACAATGTCTATCTTGGATATACCGTACCCACACAGGGCAGTGGAGGGCTGTTGGAGTGGTAGGTGACTGAAAAACTTGTAGTAAGTGGCAAGGTTGAGCAATGACACCGCAGCGCCAGTATCCAGCAGCAAAGGCAAACCCACCTCGCCCAGCTGCACAGTGCATGTCCTGAATGACACATGGTTGGTGGAGACGGTTCGGATTTCCGTGTGTTCATGTTGAGAGTGAGATGAAACTAAGGGCCTGTTCTGGGTGGAGCTAGCAGCTGGGGCAGAACGATAACAACCCTCGCCACGTGACTTCCGTCTCGCTTCCGCATTGTCTCCGTGCTGCTCTGCTGTTTGTTGCTACTTGGCTACCTAACAAACTATTCACGTTTTACTTTTAATAAACGTTTAATCAATCTCTGTGTTCAACAAATTTACCAACTTTTTAGTTTTGTCCTCACTCATCTTTTTTCGTTAAACTTTTTCACCCCGGACGTTTATCCCGAGACAGAAGAGTCATTTTCCTGTGCGTTTTAGCTGCCAACTTTACGTTATTTTCCTTTTTCATCGCAACTTTTTTCCCTTATTCAACTTTTTCACTCCGGACGCTTTATCTGGACATGGTTCATCAACATCTTCAACAGCCGAAGCTAAGTAGTAACATTAACATGATGTCTTCTAATTGCAGTCGCTGTACTCGCTGTACTCATAATATACAGGAGAATTCTCGCCTTACGGCGAGAATAGCTGTGCTACAAGCCCAGCTTCAGACGCAATCGTTAGGCAAGGGTAATATCAGTGTAGGAAAGGAAGAAACAGCGTCTGTGCCACCAGTAAGTACAGACAGTAATGTTAGTATAAATCCCCCCGCACAGTCCCCGCAGCCGGACAACTTTCTCATGGCTTCTGGAGGGAAATACTGTTGGAATGCTCAACCGGTGTCGCTCATTCAGCCGACAGAAACCTTCAACCGGTTTTCCCCATTATGTAGCGAGTCGGAGTCTGAGTCTGAGTCTTCTCTAGTCTCTACTCCTCCCGTTACGGGGTCTGAGACTCCGAAGGCTCCCACCATTAGCTCTGACAAATTGAAAACCCTAGTCATTGGCGACTCCATTACCCGCAGTATTAGACTTAAAACGAATGACCCAGCGATCATACACTGTTTACCAGGGGGCAGGGCTACCGACGTTAAGGCTAATCTAAAGATGGTGCTGGCTAAAGCTAAAACTGGCGAGTGTAGAGAGTATAGAGATATTGTTATCCACGTCGGCACCAACGATGTTAGGGATGAAACAGTCAGAGGTCACCAAGTGCAACATAGCTTCAGCGTGTAAATCAGCTAGAAAGATGTGTCGGCATCGAGTAATTGTCTCTGGCCCCCTCCCAGTTAGGGGAAGTGACGAGCTCTACAGCAGAGTCTCAGCACTCAATCGCTGGTTGAAAACTGTTTTCTGCCCCTCCCAAAAGATAACATTTGTGGATAATTGGCCCTCTTTCTGGGACTCACCCACAAACAGGATCAAGCCTGACCTGCTGAGGAGTGACGGACTCCATCCTAACTGGAGGGGTGCTCTCCTCTTATCTACCAACATAGATAGGGCTCTAACTCCTCTAGCCCCACAGTGAAATAGGGTGCAGGCCAGGCAGCAGGCTGTTAGCCAACCTGCCAGCTTAGTGGAGTCTGCCAATAGCATAGTCAGTGTAGTCAGCTCAGCCATACCCATTGAGACTGTGTCTGTGCCTCGACCTAGGTTGGGCAAAACTAAACATGGTGGTGTTCACCCTAGCAATCTTATTAGGATAAAGACCTCCTCCATTCCTGCCATTATTGAAAGAGATCGTGATACCTCACATCTCAAAATAGGGTTACTTAATGTTAGATCCCTCACTTCAAAGGCAGTCATAGTCAATGAACTAATCACTGATCATAATCTTGATGTGATTGGCCTGACTGAAACATGGCTTAAGCCTGATGAATTTGCTGTGTTAAATGAGGCCTCACCTCCTGGTTACACTAGTGACCATATTCCCCGTGCATCCCGCAAAGGCGGAGGTGTTGCTAACATTTACGATAGCAAATTTCAATTTACAAAAAAAAAAATGACGTTTTCATCTTTCGAGCTTCTAGTCATGAAATCTATGCAGCCTACTCAATCACTTTTTATAGCTACTGTTTACAGGCCTCCTGGGCCATATACAGCGTTCCTCTCTGAGTTTCCTGAATTCCTATCAGACCTTGTAGTCATAGCAGATCATATTCTAATTTTTGGTGATTTTAATATTCACATGGAGAAGTCCACAGACCCACTCCAAAAGTCTTTCGGAGCCATTATCGACTCAGTGGGTTTTGTCCAACATGTCTCTGGACCTACTCACTGCCACAGTCATACTCTGGACCTAGTTTTGTCCCATGGAATAAATGTTGTAGATCTTAATGTTTTTCCACAAAATCCTGGACTATCGGACCACCATTTTATTACGTTTGCAATCGCAACAAATAATCTGCTCAGACCCCAACCAAGGAGCATCAAAAGTCGTGCTATAAATTCTCAGACAACACAAAAATTCATTGATGCCCTTCCAGACTCCTTCTGCCTACCCAAGGACGTCAGAGGACAAAAATCAGTTAACCACTTAACTGAGGAACTCAATTTAACCTTGCGCAATACCCTAGATGCAGTTGCACCCCTAAAAACGAAAAACATTTGTCATAAGAAACTAGCTCCCTGGTATACAGAAAATACCTGAGCTTTGAAGCAAGCTTCCAGGAAATTGGAACGAAATGGCGCCACACCAAACTGGAAGTCTTCCGACTAGCTTGGAAAGACAGTACCGTGCAGTACCGAAGAGCCCTCACTGCTGCTCGATCATCCTACTTTTCCAAATTAATCGAGGAAAATAAGAACAATCCAAAATTTCTTTTTGATACTGTTGCAAAGCTAACTAAAAAGCAGCATTCCCCAAGAGAGGATGGTTTTCACTTCAGCAGTGATAAATTCATGAACTTCTTTGAGGAAAAGATCATGACCATTAGAAAGCAAATTACGGACTCCTCTTTGAATCTGCGTATTCCTCCAGGGCTTAGCTGTCCTGGATCTGCACAACTCTGCGAGGGCCTGGGATCGGGAGAGACACTTAAGTGTTTTAGTACTATATCTCTTGACACAATGATGAAAATAATCATGGCCTCTAAACCTTCAAGCTGCATACTGGATCCTATTCCTACTAAACTGCTGAAGGAGCTGCTTCCTGTGCTTGGCCCTCCTATGTTGAACATAATAAACAGCTCTCTATCCACCGGATGTGTACCAAACTCACTAAAAGTGGCAGTGATAAAGCCTCTCTTGAAAAAGCCAAACCTTGACCCGGAAAATATAAAAAACTATCGGCCTATATCGAATCTTCCATTCCTCTCAAAAATTTTAGAAAAAGCTGTTGCGCAGCAACTCACTGCCTTTCTGAAGACAAACAATGTATACGAAATGCTTCAGTCTGGTTTTAGACCCCATCATAGCACTGAGACTGCACTTGTGAAGGTGGTAAATGACCTTTTAATGGCGTCAGACCGAGGCTCTGCATCTGTCCTCGTGCTACTAGACCTTAGTGCTGCCTTTGACACCATCGATCACCACATTCTTTTGGAGAGACTGGAAACCCAAATTGGTCTACACGGACAAGTTCTGGCCTGGTTTAGATCCTACCTGTCGGAAAGATATCAGTTTGTCTCTGTGAATGGTCTGTCCTCCGACAAATCAACTGTACATTTCGGTGTTCCTCAAGGTTCCGTTTTTAGGACCACTATTGTTTTCACTATATATTTTACCTCTTGGGGATGTTATTCGAAAACATAATGTTAACTTTCACTGCTATGCGGATGACACACAGCTGTACATTTCAATGAAGCATGGTGAAGCCCCAAAATTGCCCTCGCTAGAAGCCTGTGTTTCAGACATAAGGAAGTGGATGGCTGAAAACTTTTTACTTTTAAACTCGGACAAAACAGAGATGCTTGTTCTAGGTCCCAAGAAACAAAGAGATCTTCTGTTAAATCTGACAATTCATCTTGATGGTTGTAAAGTCGTCTCAAATAAAACTGTGAAGGACCTAGGCGTTACTCTTGACCCTGATCTCTCTTTTGACGAACATATCAAGACTGTTTCAAGGACAGCTTTTTTCCATCTACGTAACATTGCAAAAATCAGAAATTTTCTGTCCAAAAATGATGCAGAAAAATTAATCCATGCATTTGTTACTTCTAGATTAGACTACTGCAATGCTCTATTTTCCGGCTACCCGGATAAAGCACTAAATAAACTTCAGTTAGTGCTAAATACGGCTGCTAGAATCCTGACTAGAACCAAGAAATTTGATCATATTACTCCAGTGCTAGCTTCCCTACACTGGCTTCCTGTTAAGGCAAGGGCTGATTTCAAGGTTTTACTGTTAACCTATAAAGCGTTACATGGGCTTGCTCCTACCTATCTTTCCGAGTTGGTCCTGCCGTACATACCAATACGTACGCTACGGTCACAAGACGCAGGCCTCCTAATTGTCCCTAGAATTTCTAAGCAAACAGCGGGAGGCAGGGCTTTCTCCTATAGATCTCCATTTTTATGGAACAGTCTGCCTACCCATGTGAGAGACGCAGACTCGGTCTCAACCTTTAAGTCTTTACTGAAGACTTATCTCTTCAGTAGGTCATATGATTGAGTGTAGTCTGGCCCAGGAGTGTGAAGGTGAACGGAAAGGCTGGAGCAACGAACAGCCCTTGCTGTCTCTGCCGGGCCGGTTCCCCTCTCCACTGGGGTTCTCTGCCTCTAACCCTGTTGCAGGGGCTGAGTCACTGGCTTGCTGGTGCTCTTTCATGCCGTCCCTGGGAGGGGTGCGTCACTTGAGTGGGTTGAGCTACTGACGTGATCTTCCTGTCTGGGTTGGCGCCCCCCCTTGGTTTGTGCTGTGGTGGAGACCTCTGTGGGCTATACTCGGCCTTGTCTCAGGATTGTAAGTTGGTGGTTGGGGATATCCCTCTAGTGGTGCGGGGGCTGTGCTTTGGCGGAGTGGGTGGGGTTATATCCTTCCTGTTTGGCCCTGTCCGGGGTTTCTTCGGATGGGGCCACAGTGTCTCCGGACCGCTCCTGTCTCAGCCTCCAGTATTTATGCTGCAGTAGTTTATGTGTCGGGGGCTGGGGTTAGTTGGTTATACCTGGAGTACTTCTCCTGTCTTATCCAGTGTCCTGTGTGAATTTAAGTATGCTCTCTCTAATTCTCTCGTTCTCTCTTTCTCTCTGAGAACCTGAGCCCTAGGACCATACGTCAGGACTACCGGGCATGATGACACCTTGCTGTCCCCAGTCCGCCTGGCCTTGCTGCTATTCCAGTTTCAACTGTTCTGCCTGCGGCTACGAAACCCCTACCTGTCCCAGACCTGCTGTTTTCAACTCTAAATGATCGGCTATGAAAAGCCAACTGAGAGACCTGAGCCCTAGGACCATACGTCGGGACTACCGGCCGTGGTGACTCCTTGCTGTCCCCAGTCCGCCTGGCCTTGCTGCTATTCCAGTTTAAACTGTTCTGCCTGCGGTTATGGAACCCCTACCTGTCCCAGACCTGCTGTTTTAAACTCTAATGATCGGCTATGAAAAGCCAACTGAGATTTATTCCTGATTATTATTTGACCATGCTTGTCACTTATGAACATTTTTGAACATCTTGGCATGGTTCTGTTATAATCTCCACCCGGCACAGCCAGAAGAGGACTGGCCACCCCTCATAGCCTGGTTCCTCTCTAGGTTTCTTCCTAGGTTTTGCCTTTCTAGGGAGTTTTTCCTAGCCACCGTGCTTCTACACCTGCATTACTAGCTGTTTGGGGTTTTAGGCTGGGTTTCTGTACAGCACTTCGAGATATTAGCTGATGTAAGAAGGGCTATATAAAATAAAATTGATTGATTGATTGATTGATACACTTTCGCAAAGTGATTGTATTTTGAACAGTTCTTGCATATTTTCCCACTGGGCAGTTTGAAGCCCTTGAATTGTGAGAGCTAGCCCCACAGTTGCCACAGCTACTTCTGTTTGTTTGTCTGTGTGCCTGCTGCACGGACATGCCGGTGTCTGTGTCCATGCAGCTATCGACGTGGGAGGGCGTGCGCAACGCGTGATCGTTGTAGTGCGCCTGCTCGGGCTGAAGCTGCTGTGTGAGAATGGCTGGGGGCCGAGTGTATGCTGCAGAGCTGTCTGTTAGCATAGTAGAGCATTCCAACGCCGCTTCAACCTGGAGTGCTATTTTAATAGCTCCATCTAGTTGTAAATTATCCGATTCCAAAAGCAGTTTCTCCCTTGTCTTTTCATATAACGTCCCCTCTATCAACTGATCCCTGATGATTTCGTCCTGAAGTGTCCCGTAGTTACAAGAGCTAGCCAAATCCCTCAGATTAGCCACGTAGCTTTGAATGGACTCACCCGGCCGTTGGTGTCTCTTCCGTAGCTGGTAGCGTCGGAGGAGCACTCACGCTTTCCCGGCGAAGTGGTTCCGTAGGAGGCTGACTGCAGCAGTGAATGTAGGAGCCAATCCAAGCGCTCTGAAAATCCTCTGTCCCTCTGTACCGAGGCAGTGACGGAGATAAGTGTTAAAACTGTCAAGCCAGATATTCCACGGGACTGGAGGTTCGCCAGCCACGGCGAGGAATGGTGCTGGCGGTGGTAAACTGAATTCAGCCATCTTCGTCGCCAATGTTATATCTAGCCTAGCTGTAGAAGAACGCACATCTGCACAGTTTCACATTGTACATCACTCTGTCGTTTAATGACATGTGCCACTCATTCTGACAACCCATTCATCCGTAAAGCAGCACTCTGTCGTAAACCACAACAATGTACAGTGCGACATACAGCACGTCGTACCATACATAACACCTGGGAACGCCGCCGAACGCCATGCAGACAATTTAGGAGGAACGTGAGGACTGGGTCAATTTTCTACCGGTCCCACTCCAGCCTCTTCATGTGGATGCAATACAGACACATGTAGGCTACCCTCTGCACATTTAAAGGGGAACTGCACCCGCTGATTTGGCCCCGTTTTTTGGCTTGCTCCTCAAGAAATGCTTGTAGCCATGACAGAAGCCAAATGTGAATCGGCTTGGGGGTGTATTTGTATTTTGTATTTATTAAGGATCACCATTAGCTGCTACCAAGGCAGCAGCTACTCTTCCTGGGGTCCTGCAGTTATATACAATTTAAAATATTACATGACATTATATTTCATAACACTTTACCCAATACATTTAGTGTATTCCCTCAGGCCACTACTCCAATACCACATATTTACAATACAACATCCATGTGTACGTGTGTGAATTTTGATGGCGAAGGTAGCTCTCCATTTAGAGACATCAGTATCAAATCCGTCTGTCAGTCTGGACTTCATCACATCATCTTGCAGGTCTCCATGCGCTGGCTCCATACATGTTTCTGTGAACACATACACACATAGTCCCTGTTTTATTACCAATGGCAGTTAGGATATGTAATATTTGACACACAAACAGGTACTATGTGGAAGTTTGAACAGGTCAGATAAAATCTACCAAATGATGGTCTCCCCATCAAACGACGAGGCTGGTGTGTGGCATCTACAGTCCTCTCCATCTGTAGAAATAGGCAGAGTTGAGCCAGAGTTCATCAGTGACACATGGAATGAAAAGGGTGTTGCAAATACTGGACATTTCTGCTGTACTGTATTATTAGTAATTACCTTTAGTCCCACATTGTGAGTGTGTTGAGTGCCAGGTGTCTCTCCATTCAGAGAAGTCAGTGTAAAGCCTGTCTGTCGGTCAAGATTCCATCACATCATCTTGCATGTCTCCAAGTGCTGGCTCCATAGATGCATCTGTGAACACATACACAGTCACTGTCCTATTACCAATTGCAGTTAGGATAGGTGATATCTGACAAATAAACATATACTATGTTGAAGTGTGAACAGGTCAGACTAGGGCTGTGGCAGTCACAACATTTTGTCAGCAGATGATTGTCAAGCAAATAACTGTCAGTCTCACGGCAATTGACCGTTAATTAACATAAACACATTTAGCATTTCCTGGCTTCCACACATAGCCTACAAGCCACTGATGCGGACCTTTGGAACATCTACATTTGAAAAAGTCTAATAAATCCATGTAATATAGCCTACACTTTCACAATAAATCCATTATATATTTTAGACAGGTCTTAAGAAACATGATATGAAGAAAATCCAAGATGGCGTAGTAGTGCAGTCCTGTTTTTGTCGTGTGTCTGTAAATAGCCTGTAAATACCCTGTTTTTTTTGTATTTTTCGTACATATTTTCCTATCAGACTTTTCATCCTTCTACAAAATATACTTTCCTGCAACCCGCCTCACTCAATGTGGAACGGATTCTATTATTGACTTACCTTTTATCTAGAATCTCCAGTTGAAACTAGCTAGCCAGCTAACTAGCTACTTGCTATTAGCCACAGTTGCTATTTCACCCAGAACATTGGATTTTCTGCCGGAATAATATAATCACTGGACATTAATCACCGGATCGCAACTAGCTAGCCGCAACCGAATGGATGTTGCTGTTTGGCTAATCACCACTGCCCCCCGATGCAAGCACCAGTTAGCCTCGAGCTAGCCTAGAGTCAGGCTCATATCCCGGCTATCTACCTCTAGGTCTACCGGACGGGAGTAGCCAGCTAACTAGCTACTTGCTATCAGCTACCGTTAGCGGTTTTTCACCATTGTCCGTGGCCTGCACCACCTACCAGCCAGCTCTAGTCTGGACTATTATTCGGCCAGTCTGCACTGTCTGCACAGCGCGTTATCGACCCAGAACATATCAGTTTTTCTGCCGGAATCACTGAATCACTGGACCTTTAACTCCGGATTCATCGCTACCAGCTAGCTGCTACAAAATGGACGTTGAGGTCTGGCTAATCATCCTGAGCTAGGCCCATCTCCCATCTCCCGGCTATCTACCTCTCTGTCAACCGGACGGGACCACCTAGTGTTGACACGGAGCCCCGCCGATCCAACACGACTGGTTTGCCGACGAAATAGTCTGATGTGGTTTCAACAGGCTTCCCGTTGCGACGACCACGAAGATCCATCTGCCAGCCCCGGCCCGCTAGCACACGCAAACTACAACTGTGCTCCCTGCTAGCTGTGCTGAAGCACCAATTTGAACTGCTCTCGGACTCACATATTGCTGTTCACTGGACCTTATGATCACTCAGCTGCACAGCTGATGCCTGCTGGACTGTTCCTTTACACGGTACCCTGTCCTGTTTATTCTGTTTAGTCTTAGCCCAAACGTTATCGCTATTTCCAGTTGTGTCTTAGCTCTCTCTATTAACACCTGTGACTGCTTTATGCCTCTCTCCCATGTCAATTATGCCTTGCCTATTGCTGTTTGGGTTAGTTCTTATTATACAATTTCACTGTAGAACCCCTAGTCCCTCTCAAACTGCCTCATATAGTTCCTTTGTTCCACCCCCATACACGCCGAGACCGGCTCAATCGATGCCTCCAATGACGCTATCTCTTTCATTGTTACCCAACGCTTAGGGTTACCTGAACTGTACTCATATCCTTCCATATCCTTTTCTGTACATAATGCCCTGAATCTTTTCTACAACGCCCGGAGAACTGCCCCCTTTATTCTATGTACCCAACGCACTAGAAGACCAGTTCTTAAAGCCTTTAGTCGTATCCTTATTCTAGTCCTCCTCTGTTCCTCTGGTGATGTAGAGGCTAACCCAGGCCCTGCAGCCCCCAGTATCACTCCTACTCCCCAGGAGCTATCATTTGTTGACTTCTGTAACCGTAAAAGTCTTGGTTTTCTGCACATAAATATCAGAAGCCTCCTTCCTAAGTTTGAGTTATTCACTGCGTTAGCACACTCCGCCAACCCTGATGTTCTAGCAGTGTCTGAATCCTGGCTTAGGAAGGCCACCAAAAATTCTGAAATTTCCATCCCCAACTATAACATTTTCCGTCTAGATAGAACTGCCAAAGGGGGTGGAGTTGCAATCTACTGTAGAGATAGCCTGCAGAGCAGTTTGAGCTTCTACTTCTAAAAATCCACCTTTCCAGAAATAAATCTCTCACTGTTGCCGCTTGCTACAGACCCCCCTCAGCCCCCAGCTGTGCCCTGGACACCATATGTGAATTGATTGCCCCCCATCTATCCTCAGAGTTCGTACTGCTTGGTGACCTAAATTGGGATATGCTTAACACCCCGGCCATCCTACAATCTAAACTAGATGCCCTCAATCTCACACAAATTATCAACGAACCTACCAGGTACAACCCTAAATCCGTAAACATGGGTACCCTCATAAAAATCATCCTGACTAACTTACCCTCTAAATACACCTCCGCTGTCTTCAACCAGGATCTCAGCGATCACTGCCTTATTGCCTGCATCCGTAACGGGTCCGCGGTCAAACGACCACCCCTCATCACTGTCAAACGCTCCCAAAAACACTTCAGCGAGCAGGCCTTCCTAATTGACCTGGCCCAGGTATCCTGGATGGATATAGATCTCATTCCGTCAGTAGAGGATGCCTGGTTGTTCTTTAAAAGTAATTTCCTCTCAATCTTAAATAGACATGCCCCATTCAAAAATACAGAACTAAGAACAGATATAGCCCCTGGTTCTCCTCAGACTTGACTGCCCTTGACCAGCACAAAAACATCCTGTGGCGTACTGCATTAGCATCAAATAGCCCCGCGATATGCAACTTTTCAGGGAAGTTAGGAACCAATATACACAAGCAGTTAGGAAAGCAAAGGCTAACTTTTTCAAACAGAAATTTGCATCCTGTAGCACTAACTCCAAAAAGTTTTGGGACACTGTAAAGTCCATGGAAAATAAGAGCACTTCCTCCCAGCTGCCCACTGCACTGAGGCTAGGAAACACTATCACCACCGATAAATCTACAATAATCGACAATTTCAACAAGCATTTTGCTACGGCTGGCCATGCTTTCCACCTGGCTACCACTACCCCGGCCACCAGCTCTGCACCCTCCGCTGCAACTTGCCCATGCCCCCCCCGCTTCTCCTTCACACAAATCCAGACAGCTGATGTTCTAAAAGAGCTGCAAAATCTGGACCCCTACAAATCATCTGGGCTAGACAATCTGGACCCTTTCTTTCTAAAACTAGCCGCCGAAATTGTCGCAACCCCTATTACTAGCCTGTTCAACCTCTCTTTCGTAACGTCTGAGATCCCCAGAGATTGGAAAGCTGCCGCGGTCATCCCCCTCTTCAAAGGGCGTGACACTCTAGATCCAAACTGTTACAGACCCATATCCATCCTGCCCTGCCTTTCAAAAGTTTTTGAAAGCCAAGTCAACAAACAGATCACCGACCATTTCGAATCCCACCGTACCTTCTCCGCTATGCAATCCGGTTTCCGAGCTGGTCATGGGTGCACTTGAGCCACGCTCAAGGTCCTAAACGATATTATAACCGCGATCGATAATAGACAGTACTGTGCAGCCGTTTTCATTGACCTGGCCAAGGCTTTCGACTCTGTCAACCACCGCATTCTTATTGGCAGACTAAATAGCCTTGGTTTCTCAAATGACTGCCTCGCCTGGTTCACCAACTACTTCTCAGATAGAGTTCAATGTGTCAAATCGGAGGGCCTGTTGTCTGGACCTATGGCAGTCTCTATGGGGGTGCCACAGGGTTCAATTCTTGGGCCGACTCTTTTCTCTGTGTATATCAATGACGTCGCTCTTGCTGCTGGTGACTCTCAGATCCACCTCTACGCAGACGACACCATTTTGTATACATCTGGCCCTTCATTGGACACTGTGTTAACAAACCTCCAAACGAGCTTCAATTCCATACAACACTCCTTCAGTAGCCTCCAACTGCTCTTAAACACTAGTAAAACTAAATGCATGCTCTTCAACCGAACGCTGCTTGCACCCGCCCACCCGACTAGAATCACTACTCTCGACGGGTCTGACCTAGAGTATGTGGACAACTACAAATATCTAGGTGTCTGGTTAGACTGTAAACTCTCCTTCCAGACTCACATTAAGAATCTCCAATCCAAAGTTAAATCTAGAATCGGTTTCCTATTTCGCAACAAAGCCTCCTTCACTCATGCTGCCAAACATGCCCTCGTAAAACTGACTATCCTACCGATCCTTGACTTCGGCGATGTCATTTACAAAATAGCCTCCAACACTCTACTCAGCAAATTGGATGTAGTCTATCACAGTGCCATCCGTTTTGTCTCCAAAGCCCCATATAATACCCACCACTGTGACCTGTACGCTCTTGTTGGCTGGTCCTCACTACATATTCGTCGCCAAACCCACTGGCTCCAGGCCATCTATAAATCACTGCTAGGCAAATCCCCGCCTTATCTTAGCTCATTGGTCACCATAGCAACACCCACCCGTAGTCTGCGCTCCAGCGGGTATATCTCACTGGTCATCCCCAAAGCCAACACCTCCTTTGGCCGCAATTCCTTCCAGTTCTCTGCTGCCAATGACTAGAACAAATTGCAAAAATCTCTGAAGCTGGAGACACTTATCTCCCTCACTAACTTTAAGCATCAGTTGTCAGAGCACCTTACCGATCACTGCACCTGTACACAGCCCATCTGAAATTAGCCCGCCCAACTACCTCATCCCTATATTGTTATCTATTTTGCTCATTTGTACCCCAGTATCTCTATTTGCACATCATCTCTTGCACATCTATCATTCCAGTGTTAATACTAATTGTAATTATTTTGCACTATAGCCTATTTTATTGCCTTACCTCCATAACTTGCTAAATTTGCACACTGTATATTATATGTATTTCTGTTGTATTTTTGACTTTGTTTTGTTTTACCCCATATGTAACTCTGTGTTTGTTTTTATCGCACTGCTATGCTTTATCTTGGCCAGGTCGCAGTTGTAAATGAGAACTTGTTCTCAACTGGTTTACCTGGTTAAATAAAGGTGAAATGAAAAAAATAAAAAATAAAAAATGTAGTCTATTTCAGAAGAACAGAATACCATACTCTGAGTTGTCCTTATGTTGGGTCCTGATCTGGCTATGCCATATGGCTGAAGGCTACCCTAGTTCATTTAGCAGACAAGATTTGCTTATAATTCCGTGGCATTATTTTATAGTATGAAGAATACAATTGAACAATGCTGAATAAAATAGGAAGGATATTTTCTCTACAAACGGGCTATATGTTTAGATTTTTAATACATTATAAGGCTGCATGATGCGACTCTAATGATGATTTGAAAAAAGTTGCTTGAAAGGCATGAGCTCTGCTTTGTTTTCTGGGTAGGCTGTACACACTTTGTCAGTCTCTCATTCACACTTTGAGAAAGGGAAAGGGAAAGGGAGATATCTAGTCAGTTGTACAACTGAATGCATTCAACTGAAATGTGTCTTCCGCATTTAACCCAACCCCTCTGAATCAGAGAGGTGCGGGGGGCTGCCTTAATCGACATCCACGTCTTCGGCGCCCGGGGAGCAATTAGGGTTAAGTGCCTTGCTCAAGGGCACATCGACAGATTTTTCACCTAGTCGGCTCGGGGATTAGAACCAGCGACCTTTCGGTTACTGGCACAACGCTCTTAACCACTAAGCTACCTGCCGCCCCTCTTGATAATGCCTCAAATTTCCCGGCGGCATCCCCTTTGTGTGGCCATCTCCCTGAGTGCTGCCTGCTCTGAAGTGCCTCTCATCTCACTCACATGGCTCTCCATCACGTGATTGGGTCTTTCTCACAGGCTACAAGTGAAAACAGACACATTGGGGACGCAACTGCGCGCGTCCTTATCCAATTCCGAGGTGCATATTGAAGATATTGGAAGAACTGTCCACATATACTTTTTGTCAGCCAACAAGATGAGTAGGCCTAACGAACAGCAAAAGCACTAGCCTATGTCAATCTACTATCCCCCATAGTACAAAAGTTGACCTATTCTATTCTGTGTGAGAAATAAATATTCCAAACATAGTCTGGGACAGTTGTGGAATGCGATAGATCCCAAATTAATGCAACCACTAGCATCAAACATTTTTTTTACGCAAAGAGGCTGACGCAACAGATCAGAACGTTTAGCTTAACATGTTTATTTTTTACATTTTTTACATTTACGTCATTTAGCAGACGCTCTTATCCAGAGCGACTTACAAATAGGTGCATTCACCTTATAGCCAGTGGGATAACCACTTTACAATAAAAAAATATATATATATAATTTTTTTTTTTTTTGGGGGGGGGGGTGGGTTGGGGTAAGGGGGGGGGTAGAAGGATTACTTTATCCTATCCCAGGTATTCCTTAAAGAGGTGGGGTTTCAAATGTATCCGGAAGGTGGTGAGTGACTCCGCTGTCCTGGCGTCGTGAGGGAGCTTGTTCCACCATTGGGGTGCCAGAGCAGCGAACAGTTTTGACTGGGCTAAGCGGGAACTATGCTTCCGCAGAGGTAGGGGAGCCAGCAGGCCAGAGGTGGATGAACGCAATGCCCTCGTTTGGGTGTAGGGACTGATCAGAGCCTGAAGGTACGGAGGTGCCGTTCCCCTCACAGCTCCGTAGGCAAGCACCATGGTCTTGTAGCAGATGCGAGCTTCAACTGGAAGCCAGTGGAGTGTGCGGAGGAGCGGGGTGACGTGAGAGAACTTGAGAAGGTTGAACACCAGACGGGCTGCGGCATTCTGGATGAGTTGTAGGGGTTTAATGGCACAGGCAGGGAGCCCAGCCAACAGTGAGTTGCAGTAATCCAGACGGGAGATGACAAGTGCCTGGATTAGGACCTGTGCCGCTTCCTGTGTAAGGCAGGGTCGTACTCTCCGAATGTTGTAGAGCATGAACCTACAGGATCGGGTCACCGCCTTGATGTTAGCGGAGAACGACAGGGTGTTGTCCAGGGTCACGCCAAGGCTCTTCGCACTCTGGGAGGAGGACACAACGGAGTTGTCAACCGTGATGGCGAGATCATGGAACAGGCAGTCCTTCCCCGGGAGGAAGAGCAGCTCCGTCTTGCCAAGGTTCAGCTTGAGGTGGTGATCTGTCATCCATACTGATATGTCTGCCAGACATGCAGAGATGCGATTCGCCACCTGGTTATCAGAAGGGGGAAAGGAGAAGATTAGTTGTGTGTCGTCAGCGTAGCAATGATAGGAGAGGCCATGTGAGGATATGACAGAGCCAAGTGACTTGGTGTATAGCGAGAATAGGAGAGGGCCTAGAACTGAGCCCTGGGGGACACCAGTGGTGAGAGCACGTGGCGCGGAGACAGCTTCTCGCCACGCCACTTGGTAGGAGCGACCGGTCAGGTAGGACGCAATCCAAGAGTGAGCCGCGCCGGAGATGCCCAGCTCGGAGAGGGTGGAGAGGAGGATCTGATGGTTCACAGTATCAAAGGCAGCAGACAGGTCTTGAAGGACAAGAGCAGAGGAGAGAGAGTTAGCTTTAGCAGTGCGGAGAGCCTCCGTGACACAGAGAAGAGCAGTCTCAGTTGAATGACCAGTCTTGAAACCTGACTGGTTTGGATCAAGAAGGTCATTCTGAGAGAAATAGCAAGAGAGTTGGCTAAAGACGGCACGCTCAATAGTTTTGGAGAGAAAAGAGAGAAGGGATACTGGTCTGTAGTTGTTGACATCAGAGGGATCGAGTGTTGGTTTTTTGAGAAGGGGTGCAACTCTCGCTCTCTTGAAGACGGAAGGGACATAGCCAGCGGTCAAGGATGAGTTGATCAGCGAGGTGAGGTAAGGGAGAAGGTCACCGGAGATGGTCTGGAGAAGAGAGGAGGGGATAGGGTCAAGCAGGCAGGTTGTTGGGCGGCCTGCCATCACAAGTCGCAAGATTTTATCTGGAGAGAGAGGGGAGAAAGAGGTCAAAGCATAGGGTAGGGCAGTGTGAGCAGGACCAGCAGTGTCATTTGACTTAACAAACGAGGATCGGATGTCGTCAACCTTCTTTTCAAAATGGTTGACGAAGTCATCCACAGAGAGGGAGGATGGGGGGGATTCAGCAGGGAGGAGAATGTGGCAAAGAGCTTCCTAGGGTTAGAGGCAGATGCTTGGAATTTAGAGTGGTAGAAAGTGGCCTTAGCAGCAGAAACAGATGAAGAAAATGTAGAGAGGAGGGAGTGAAAAGATGCCAGGTCCGCAGGGAGTCTAGTTTTCTTCCATTTCTGCTCAGCTGCCCGGAGCTCTGTTCTGTGAGCTCGCAATGAGTCATCAAGCCACGGAGCTGGAGGGGTGGACCGAGCCGGTCGGGAGGATAGGGGACATAGAGAGTCAAAGGATGCAGAAAGGGAGGAGAGGAGGGTTGAGAAGCCAGAATCAGGAGATTGGAGGGAGAAGGATTGAGCAGAGGGAAGAGATGATAGGATGGAAGAGGAGAGAGTAGCGGGAGAGAGAGAGCGAAGGTTGCGACGGCGCATTACCATCTGTGTAGGGGCAGAGTGAGTAGTGTTGGAGGAGAGGGAGAGAGAAAAGGATACAAAGTAGTGGTCGGAGACTTGGAGGGGAGTTGCAGTGAGATTAGTAGCACAACAGCATCTAGTAAAGATGAGGTCAAGCGTATTGCCTGCCTTGTGAGTAGGGGGGGACGGTGAGAGGGTGAGGTCAAAAGAGGAGAGGAGTGGAAAGAAGGAGGCAGAGAGAAATGAGTCAAATGTAGACGTAGGGAGGTTGAAATCCCCCAGAACTGTGAGGGGTGAGCCATCCTCAGGAAAGGAACTTATCAAGGCGTCAAACTATTAGGCTATTTCTTCACATTATAAGCGCAACAATGCGCACACGGCAGTAGGCTATAAGCAGGAATGTTCCATTAGCGGAAAACACCATTATCAAAAGTGACGCAAATACGATTATGCATGTAATGCTTTTATTATAAAGGTGCATTTCTATGGTGAAAATGATCTTCCCCAAACTTGAAACTCATGCGCTGCTTATGTATGCCAGTTAGGCTCTACGCCCCTTGTAAAGTGGATTAATGTGCTTAATTTTAAGAAGTTATCACTTTAGTTGGGATACAAACCTTATCAAAACATATAGGCCTATGGGCTAGGTTACATGAGGTGTGCGACTATGATTCGAAAAAGTCAACAACAAAAAAGGCATTGTTTCTTGCCTTAAGCTGGGCATCATTCACAAGTGATAATATATCATTCACAAGTGATAGGCTAATATTGTCACCCATCAGACTATTCTTGACTTAATCTTGTCTTTACATATACTAAATAATATATGTGTGAAATTCGTTTTGATTTAGAATGGACCATTATCATGCACCTGTCTCGAAACAGGGGCAGGGGAAAAAATACATGTCAACTCCAAAACTAACCTTCATTTACTCATTGTGACGCACTGAGGATTCAAACTCAGTTTTAGACGAGACTGACTTTATGACCAAAATGATCCTATTTAGACTTTGTAGTAAATTTTGACACTAGAATAAATGTTTCTGACTCATATCGATGCCACATAGGTCGTTTTGAAAGGGATTAGTTGCTTTTTAGGGGCAGAGGAAAAAATGAATTGTAAACCCGATCCATCGCTTCTCCCAAGCTGGCTAGCATGGTAGAATGCTCCCAGATCCGTTCCACGACTCCAGGCATGTTCTCTTCTCCTGCTGACACCATGACGGGTGTGTGATTCTGTGGTGAGTGATTTTGAAGGAGTCAGGCACAGGAGAGTAAATCACAGAATAAAAGTTTTTTTCCGAAAACACAGCGGTACGCAGCAATGCAGTGCGGAAATCAGGTGCACTGGAAACAACAAGGCACACGGGTGAAATATCCCAGCGATACAACATACAAAGAGCTCCACCAAGCTAATCTAACCTCCACAATAAACAATCACACACAAAGACAAGGGGGCAGAGGGAACACTTATACAGGTACTGATGAGGGGATATGAACCAGGTGTGTGTAACAAACAAGACAAAACAAATGGAATGATGAGATGAGGAGCGGCAGTGGCTAGAAGGCCGGTGACGACGACCGCCGAAGCCTGCCCGAGGCAGCTTATACTCCAAACACAAAATGTTGTAAAGAGTTTTTATTTAGAGTGACAAGAGAACATATTTTTTTTTACATAATTATTTGTAATTGTTTATTTATTAATTAATTGCACAGACAGATTTGTTGGTTTGTTTCTCTTTCATTAATTAAAAGATACAGGAGCCTGTCCGTAGTTATTTAGTCTTTCCTGCCTAAGAACTTTTGCATGTACAGTTAAAGTAGTACCAGTCACCCTTCTCTCTAATTAGTGAGAACACCACTGGGTCTCTATGTATTCTCTCGACCAGAATGTCCTCATGCGCACAGACAACAAAGTCACACCACTCCAACACAGTGATGTAGAGCTGACCTTGAACTTGCCAGTAGTAGGCATGCTTCCTCTTCAGGGAAGGTTCACCGTTATGCATGTGAACGTACTTGCAATCCACAAACCCTTTACATTCGGGTTCTTAATCTCAACTAGGCCAAAAGGTGGATGCTCGAGAGGGTCGTAGACCAGGCCATCAGGAGTAGAGGCAAGCCAAGGGACATCAGGATGTATGATGATGCCACAGGGTTAGAAGTTGACATTCTGCATCTTGCAGTAGTCACTGGCTGCTTCCATCTCCAACTTTCAGCTAGATTACCTGCGGATGTCAGCCCTCTGAACCGTGACGAGGTCAGTCTTGGTTTCTAGAGCACCTGCCAGTCAGAGACAGTACTCTGTTCTCTAGTAGCTTCCTCTATTTTATGGGCTGTTGCGAAGCTCACCTGAAGAGACTCTATGTGAAGCTGGTCTTCTTCACTGAGCACAAATGTGCAGCCTTGAAAGTTGCTCTCCAGTCTCTAGCCATCCGGGGGCAATGAAGGGAATGGTGGTGTATCCTTATGGTGAACTATGTGTCACGTTGTGATTGGAGGCTGCTGGTACGACAGGAGGCTCCCCACCTGTACCTTTCCAAAGTGGGAGTCGACTAAAAGCTTTTCAGCAGACATCCCCATGCTGCAGATCAATGGCTTGGATAGAGGGTCAAAGTTATTGTATGACTCTTCTATCTGGAGAACTGAGAGGTCAGGGAGTGGTCCAAAAAGGGCGCTGTAGAGTGTACTTCTGCCAAGCAAAGCAGCCACTGTGGTTAGCCAATCTAAACAATGTACTTGAAACCACCTGAAATTGTATATAGTCAAAGTGTAATAGGACATGACCAGCTACTCCTTACTATACTGGCTATTAGGTAATA
Source organism: Coregonus clupeaformis (assembly GCF_020615455.1). Taxonomy (NCBI): domain Eukaryota; kingdom Metazoa; phylum Chordata; class Actinopteri; order Salmoniformes; family Salmonidae; genus Coregonus; species Coregonus clupeaformis. The sequence goes on along the minus strand of NW_025533675.1, from coordinate 228,644 downwards.
CTCACCTTATCCCTCCTTCTGCCAAGCGCTTTTTGGTGGGCTTGGTGATGGTAATTTTGCCTATGGGCCCAGGATTCAGACCCTGTAAAAAGACAGTACAAGGGCACTATTCTAAATCTAATCATGAGACGATTTAAGTTTTCATTAAATCATTTCTTAGCATTATGATGTGATTATAACCATATGATGTTGATATGTGGTATAGCTATTAAAACATACCATAGTCCTTGGCTTATGCCACTGCTGCTCGGCCTCTGTGCAGCTGTGCACAGGTGGGAGGACTGGTGTTCCCATCTGGGAATAGTGTGCAGACTGGAATAGTAATGCAACTGTGTGGTTGCATAATGCAGTGCCAGCAGCACATGAACAGTGATGTTGTGTCGTTGTTACTGGCTCAGATGGCTTCAGCACAACCTACGTGGGGATATAAAAATAAAATGATTAGACTATAAAATCACTCAACATGTGTCACGACCAGCAAACAGAAGTGACTGGTGCAACATGCAACAGCCACTAAATTCATTACAGCAATACAGGTTTAAACATTACTATTAAGGGTATATGCCCTTGTTAACATTTCATCTAATGCGCCCAACATAACAGAGTTTACAGAAACATGGGTTAAGCCTAGTCCTAGACCAAGCAATGCCTCTTAATGTAGATCGCCATTGACAGGAACTTCTTAGTCTAAGACTAGGCTTAATCTCTGACTGTGTACCCGGCATGTAGTGTGTCACAAACAGCTGACTTTTCACCCTACACTCAAACTGTGTGGTTTCTCATGTTTCCTCATGGACCTGTAGCAGCAAGCCCTTATGCTGACCTCTCCTGTCACTTTGTCCCTGTTCGAAACTGTTTTGAATAAAAAGAATGAGCAATCATAATGTTAGCTAGCTACTGTAAAAGGCATGTCTTAAACTACGTTACAGCTTTGAGTAAACGTCCTTGTCTGGTCTGATAAGCAACTTGGCTACACTTACCTTCATAGTTGAAAAGGTAACTGGAGACATAAAGTTTAAATCCTTTTTCCAACTTGGAGGTCAGTGCTTTGCTAATTGTCTTGGCCAGAAGATGTACATCCGTCACTGTTATCTTCGGCAGCTCTTGTAAGCACCTTGTGTAAAACGGTGCCATGGTTGGTAAGGGAGGGGGGCGTTGGCTAATTGCTAGCCACCTTACTAGTTAGCACGTTAATAGCTAGCTAGCTGAGAGACAAAAAAAGACACAGAACACAATAAATAGAAATATGATTATGTTAATATACTGATTACTTCAGTATATTAATGATAAAACGAGCGACTTCAAGGCTAGTATGGCTACAATCAGGCTGACAGGACGCGATCGGGAGAGGAATCTATGTATCGGGTAGGAAGTTGAGCGGAAGTGGGCGTTGCTCTGTTGTGCAAAAGGACTATTGTCAACGATGGAGCCTTCCAAGGGGTACCTTTTGTATAGCTCAATTGGCTTACACGTTGTCAAGGAGGGCATTCACGTGTGTTCGAGCCCAGTATGAGGCAGTCGGATAGTGGAGGAAGCTAAGCTGTTAGCAGCACACTGTTCCCAGTTACAGTGGTGCCTGTGACCCGAATCGGCAGCTGGGCTCAGCTCAACGGCCAGGGTAGCTCGCTGAGTTTAGAAGGGGTGAGTGTAACGGACTTAAGAACGTGCTGTAAGCTCACTCCACAGCTAGATTGAAATGTTGCGGATGGAGCCATCCAATCGGAAGCTTTTGGGTGGCTCAACCAATTGGAACATAGTAAACGAGGGTGGTCACGTGTGTGGCGAAGCAGAGGATCACTGGTTCGAGCCCAGTATGGCGCAGTCGGACAATGGAGGAACTTAAGCTGTTAGCGGCACACTGACCACCGTTACACATACACAATCGCTTTCTGGGTCACCATGATCACACCGTTCTTCAACTGGTCATTCAGTAAAGTACTGTTTCCTTCTAATTGAAAGTTGCACACCATTCTGTCGAACTGAACACACCACTGGCAACATTATGTAAAGAAAAGTTGGTGGGTGATATTCAATTAAAGGTCACAGAGATGAAGAGAAAGGGGGAGCTACTTTCCTTCCAACTAAGATAAGAGGACAAACATGTTGCAGGAAAACAGTACCTTGTTACATTCGATAGTACCGGTACTAACAATATACAAATGTAATTAAACACTCAATCTCAGCCCGACTTGCACTGGCAGCCTTTAGCCATTAGGCCAAAAATGTTGATGGACAATGTTGTAATGTTTGTTAATTCAAAGATTGATTTTAACATTATGCCTCTGATACGTTTCTTCATCACCAACAGGAAAGACACATTTAAGGGATTGTTTGTTTGTTTCCCTCTTGACTTATTTCCACAGGTGCTTGAGTGTCAAAAGGTCATTTCAGTCAACCCAACAACAGTTACACATTTGGATGTGTTGAATGATTATTGCATATGAACTTAATTAAACAGTCTTTCACTTTATTTAGATAGTCCCTGAAGTACATGTTTAGATAGTAACTGATGAACATGCTCATCAGTTGATACATATTTGAATGTAAAGTAGATCGTCTGTAGACCGTCAACTAATCTCAACTTGTGTTTCACTTTATTTGGAAATCAGTAAATACACACTGTGTGTGCGTGTTTGTGTTTGTATGAGAAAGTGTGTGTGTAAGATGGAAGGGAGAAGGAGGTTGAATTATGGTCCCCTATTGTGTTCATTAGAAAGTCTGTGGGGGGAAAGTGACCTTCTCCATGGGAACAAGCACACACAATAATATAGCGATTAAATTAATTACCTCAGGTTTTTTGTTAATTTCATGGATGTTTCCTCTGCCTCCCAAGCCCCATGAGTCACACATTGTATTTTATAGGAGAACATGTACATGAACAACAGGAGCTGCCCATCAGTGCCTGCACTTCCTGTCAATATTGTCCTTTACTCACCCACTCAATTATTAATACCTGATGGATTTATCCTCGCCATGAAAATGCTTGAGGGAGAACACTGTACTGAAACAGTTTGGAATGAATAATTGTGATGTTATTATGTTCCATTCTGGGCTGGATATGTGTGACAAAGACTGGACAATTACAGGACTAGAGCAATTCCAGAAATTGATTCCAAACTTCAGTGTTAGCATTTCCTAGATCTATCGCCATACAAAAACAAGGTAATTGAGTACCATACAATTGGAAAATTGCAGTGTATGATTAGTTAGGGTTTCAGTCCCAACAATGTATTTTTTTACATGATCAGATTTGAGTGGGATTTGATTATATACTCTTTTTGTCTGTTTTTCCTCTATCTTATGTCCTTGATGTAATGAAAAGCAATGTCTGTAGAGCCAGGTGTGTGAAACGAATTGACATAATTACACAGAAATTGCTTCATCCTCACACAGCAGTTTTTGTATGGTCAGACTGAAGGCCATCAATGTAGGTGGAGGAAGCATTTGACACACACATTGAAAGCCATTTCTACCATAGCCTTGGGAGAGAGGAAAGGGTCCTACAATCATGGGTCTATTTTCTATTTCCTTGTTACCTGTCTTGTGTATGGAGATATAATGTAGAATGTTGTGGCAGTCTTGCGAGGTCAGCCAGCTGCACAACTACAAGTTTGCATACCAGAACATGAAACTAAAGAATTAAGCCTTCCAGCGAATGGCAAGTGAACAAACCATAATAGGGCTTAGATGTGAGGAGGCCCAGTTCCCTGTCTTCATGACAGTGTTTTACAGAGTAAGGGATGAATACGAAGTACTTCACCACAAAATGCAAACACTCAGGGCTGCACTTTCTACAAAGCTACCACGGCCAACCAAACCTACACCAGGAGACAGTTCAGGTCCTGAGCCTAATATATATACAGTATATGCCATTTAGCAGATGCTTTTATCCAAAGCAACTTACAGTCACACATGCATACATTTTATATACAGGTGGTCCTGGGAATTGAACCCACTATCCTGGTATTGCAAGCACCACGCTCTACCAACTGAGCTATAGAGGACTCACGCAAATGTTCGACCTTCAATCAGAGATGAGGACATGTTCACCAGACCTTGACATTGTGTCTGTGCTCAGAGAGTGCATTAGCTATATTTGTGTGTGTATCTAACAGTGAATAATAATATGTGATGTTTATCATGTATGCTGTTGGAGATAAAGTCATGCAGGAGTTGTTATTGAGTTAATTGCTTATGCATTGTCATTTCTAGCCACCAGCCAGTTTCGTCACTGCTAGCTACATCCAGTTAGCAAGACTAACAACTTTTGTATGTGTCATGCCCCAGGTCTAGGGTGAAGAGGGGATGGAAGAATTTAGCATTTTTCAAACATTTCAGTCATTATGCCTAATTCTATGTAAAAGAAAAAAAAATATGTCGATTTTTCTGCATAGGTTATCAAAGCAGACCTCTTTACCTGTTCAATTGTCATTGAACATTTTGACAAAATGTAGATTTCCGCCTAAATAGACATACCCAAAAGTAAATATTTTTTGCAGCAGGTAGCCTAGCAGTTAAGTGTGTTGGGCCAGTAACGTGAAGGTCGCTGGTTCGAATCACCAAATCAACAAGGTGAAAAATCTGCCGATGTGCCCTTGAGCAAGGCAGTTAACCCTAGTTGCTATGGATAAGAGCATTTGCAAAATGACTAAAATGTAAAATACATAAACAAGTAAGGGATAATCAACAAGGGGCTATGCGTTCTATAAATGTAATGTGCTAGTGGAGTGAAACTGACTTTCCACGGAGTTGCATTATTTTTCAGTGAACTCATAGAGCCACGAGTTGCATTATTTTCCAGAGAACTCATAGAGCCATGAGTTGATTATCCCTTTTTACCATGGCTATAATTTAACACATTTGCCGCTATACATTTTTTCATTTGCAGGTAGAAATATGTTCAACATCCACTGAAGTAGCTAGCAAGTTTACTAGATAGCTACAATAGTTGCCTTGGTAACCAAACAAACAGACTTGTTAGTTTAGCTAACCAAACCATCAGTCCTAGCTTGCTATTATGAAAAAAGAATTAAACAATGCCAATGCCTCCCGAGTGGCGCAGTGGTCTAAGGCACTAAATCGCAGTGCTAGCTGTGCCACTAGAGATCCTGGTTTGAATCCAGGCTCTCTCGTAGCCGGCCATGACTGGGAGACCCATGGGGCGGCGCACAATTGGCCCAGGGTAGGGGAGGGAATGGCCGGCAGGGATGTAGCTCAGTTGGTAGAGCATGGCGTTTGCAACGCCAGGGTTGTGGGTTCGATTTCCACGGGGGGACAGTATGAAAAATAAATAATGTATGCGCTCACTAACTGTAAGTCGCTCTGGATAAGAGCGTCTGCTAAATGACTTAATTGTAAGATGTTTTCAAATCGACTTTTGCTTTCAAAAGCAGCTCAAACATAGAACATGTAAGAATGAACTATAGCAATTGAATTCGAACGTGCTGATATAATGTGCATTATAAACTGGGTGGTTTGAAGCCCTGAATGCTGATTGGCTGACAGCCGTGGTATATCAGATCTTATACAATGGGTGGGTCTAATCCTGAATGCGGATTGGTTAAAACCGCATTCCAGCTAAATCTATGACGTTAAAATGCCTATTTACTCTGTTCCTTCTGACTGTGCAATCCACTGTCTCATCAGCCCAGCCAGACAATTGATCAACTTGATTTCCACTATAAAAAACATATCAAATCAAATTGTATTTGTCACATGCGCCGAATACAACAGGTGTAGACCTTACAGTGAAATGCTTACTTACAAGCCCTTAACCAACAATGCAGTTTTAAGAATGAATACCAAAAAGAATCACACAAATAAATGTGCAATGCAAATAGTCTGGGTAGCCATTTGATTAGATGTTTATGAGTCTTATGGCTTGGGGGTAGAAGCTGTTTAGAAGCCTCTTGGACCTAGACTTGGCTCTCCGGTACCACTTGCCGTGTGGTAGCAGAGAGAACAGTCTATGACTAGGGTGGCTGAGTCTTTGACAATCTATAGGGCCTTCCTCTTGCTCCAGTGATGTACTGGGCCGTACGCACTACCCTCTGTAGTGCCTTGCGGTCGGAGGCCGAGCAGTTTCCATACCAGGCAGTGATGCAACCAGTCAGGATGCTCTCGATGGTGCAGCTGTAGAACCTTTTGAGGATCTGAGGACCCATGTCAAATCTTAGGGGGAATAGGTTTTTTCATGCCCTCTTCACGACTGTCTTAGTGTGCTTGGACCATGTTAGTGTCACGACCTCCTCCGAAGCTGCCTCCTCTCCTTGTTCGGGCAGGCTTCGGAGTTCATCGTCACCGGCCTTCTAGCTACTGCTGCTCCTCATCTCATCATTCCATTTGTTTTGTCTTGTTTATTACACACACCTGGTTCATATCCCCTCATCAGTACCTGTATAAGTGTTCCCTCTGCCCCCTTGTCTTTGTGTGTGATTGTTTATTGTGGAGGTTAGATTAGCTCAGTGGAGCTCCTTGTATTTTGTATCGCCGGGATATTCACCCGTGTGCCTCGTTGTTTTTCCGTGCGCCTGTATTCCGCACTGGAGTGTTTGACGCATTGCTGCATACTGCTGTGTTTACAGAATAAACCTTTTATTCTGTGATTTGCCCTCCTGAGCCTGACTCCTTCAAATCACTCACCACAGTTAGTTTGTTGGTGATGTGGACACCAAGGAACTTGAAGCTCTCAACCTGCTCCACTACAGCCCCGTCGATGAGAATGGGGGCGTGCTCGGTCCTCTTCTTTATCCTGTAGTCCACAATCATCTCCTTTGTCTAGATCACGTTGAGGGAGAGGTTGTTGTCCTGGCACCACACGACCAGGTCTCTGACCTCCCTATAGGCTGTCTCGTCATTGTCGGTGATCAGGCCTATCACTGTTTTGTCATAGGCAAACTTAATGATGGTGTTGGAGTCATGCCTGGCCATGCAGTCATGAGTGAACAGGGAGTACAGGAGGGGACTGAGCACGCACCCTTAAGGGGCCCCCGTGTTGAGGATCGGCGTGGCGGATGTGTTGTTACCTACCCTTCCCACCTGGGGGAGGCCCGTCAGGAAGTCCAGGATCCAGTTGCAGAGGGAGGGGTTTAGTCCCAGGGTCCTTAGCTTAGTGATGAGCTTCGAGGGCACTATGGTGTTGAATGCTGAGCTGTAGTCAATGAATAGCATTCTCACATAGGTGTTCCTTTTGTCAAGGTGTGAAAGGGCAGTGTGGAGCGCAATAGAGATTACATCATCTGTGGATCTGTTGGGGCGGTATGCAAATTGGAGTGGGTCTAGGGTTTCTGGGACAATGGTGTTGATGTGAGCCATGACCAGCCTTTCAAAGTATTTCATGGCTACAGACGTGAGTGCTATGGGTCGGTAGTCATTTAGGCAGGCTACCTTAGTGTTCTTGGGCACATGGACTATGGTGGTCTGCTTGAAACATGTTGGTATTACAGACTCAGACAGGGAGGTTGAAAATGTCAGTGAAGACACTTGCCAGTTGGTCAGCGCATGCTCGGAGTACACGTCCTGATAATCCGTCTGGCCCTGCAGCCTTGTGAATGTTGACCTGTTTAAAGGTATAATTTACATCGGCTAAAGAGAGCATGATCACACAGTCGTCCGGAACAGCTGATGCTCTCATGCATGTTTCAGTATTACTTGCCTCGATGTGAGCATAGAAGTTATTTAGCTCGTCTGGTAGGCTCGTGTTACTGGGAAGCTCATGGGTGTGCTTCCCTTTGTAGTCTGTAATAGTTTGCAAGCCCTGCCACATCTGACGAGCGTTGGAGCCGGTGTAGTACGATTCGATCTTAGTCCTGTTTTGACTCTTTGCCTGTTTGATGGTTCGTCAGAGGGCATAGAGGGATTTCTTATAAGCATCCGAGTCCCGCTCCTTGAAAGCGGTAGCTTTACCCTTTAGCTCAGTGCGGATGTTGCCTGTAATCCATGGCATCTGGTTGGGGTATGTACGTACAGTCACTGTGGGGACGACGTCATCGATGCACTTATTGATGAAGCCAGTGACTGATGTGGTATACTCCTCAATGCCATCTGAAGAATCCCGGAACATATTCCAGTCTGTGCTAGCAAAACAGTCCTATAGCTTTTCTCACATTTCTTTTAGACTAACATTTAGTTTTAATAGTAGTGGAGATTCGTATAAACCTTGCTGTCTGTCTCTCTGACATTTGCAACATTGTTTCAATATTCAAATTCGATCTCCAGCTGTCCCATACTATAGTAATGAACGTATCGGGACGAGACAGAAATCATGAATAATAATAATATGCCATTTAGCAGACGCTTTTTATCCAAAGCGACTTACAGTCATGCGTGCATAAATTTTTGTGTATGGGTGGTCCCGGGGATCGAACCCACTACCTTGGCATTACAAGCGCCGTGCTCTACCAGTTGAGCTACAGAGGACATCAGCTGGCATCATTTTTATGGATATATACAAAGATATGTCAATTGAAAAAAGGTCATACAAAACGAAGGGCAGCTAGTTTGCAGTCTTTCCAGCTTCAGTTTGTTGTTGGCTAGCTCCTCTGAACAATAGTGTCCTGACAAGAGAGCACATTTTCTATGCCAGGCGAAATCGCGCCTCATTAGCTCATTGTTCTGGATGTATCCAAATAAATGTCACTAGAAAACAGCCTAAACAAATGCACATGCAGCTACTATTGTTATTCTGGCTGCACTGTTTGACGTGACCGTAAGTTAGCCATAGTTGGCTAGCTAGCGAGCATGGGATAAGAACGTTGCCAGCCCAGTATAGCAATGGAACATTTAGAACGAACAACTAGGTCGCGTCCATAGATACAGAACAAAAAGACTGGTTCGCGTCTCTGGCAACCAGACCGATAGAACGAACGACCAGCTGGCTTGGGTAGCAATCCTAGATTTGTGTCAGGACTATATCTTGTGGAAGGATGAAATAGTATGAATAAATTAAACAAAATAATATTTTTGATGAAAATATGTATATCATTAGTTGAATATGTTGGTAACCCATTTGTATAAAAGTGATAATGCCCTGGAAGCCAGTGTTTGGAGGATATATTGGCACGGTTTGCCGGACCTCGACTTTGTCTCGGGCCTAACAAAACCTGTGCCAATATATCCTCCAAACACCAGCTTCTCGGGCATTATCACCACGGGTATGACAAAGCATTTATTTTTACTGCTCTAATTACGTTGGTGACCAGTTTATAATAGCAATAAGTTACCTTGGGGGTTTGTGGTATATGGCCAATATACCATGGCTAAGGGCTGTATCCAGGCACTCCGCGTTGCGTCGTGCAAAGAACAGCCCTTAGCCGTGGTATATTGGCCATATACCACACCCTCTTGGGCCTTATTGCTTAATTATAGGGAAATAATGCACACTCTAGAATGCCCTTCAAGCCAATTAGAAACAAGTATTCAACACAAGCATTAGAAGCACAAGCATTTTGCTACACTCGCAATAAAATCTGCTAACCATGTGTATGTGACCAATACATTTGATTTGATTTGAACAATGCCATATAACAATGCATAGTTCTAGAAAGGTCTGGAAGTCAACTATCTGTTAAAAAATAATTATACATCGCTGAGTACTCACTTTTGAGGAAACAAGCTCAAGTACATAGTACAAATATTATGAAAAAATTAAAATATAAAACATCATAAAATGTATATGATTCTTTTCCATTTCAACAAAAGTGGGGGAATAGGGCTACTGAAATGCTTTCTAAATATAGTAACAATCAAATTATAAACGATTTGCTATAAGATTTCACCTTTCTTATAACTGTAAAATACTGTATATATGATCATATTTGGTGACAGGACAAGTTTGGCCCCATTTCATGTAACTGACGACAGAACATTTTCTACCAAGCGTCCTTTGAGCGACGCAGTGACACCATTTGAATGTCTGCAGACTCGTTACAATTTCAGCTTTATGCACAAAGGGATTTCATCCCTCTGTGACCAAGAGAAAGTGGTCATGTTTAAATTCTACGAAATTATTTAGTATTTATTCATGTTGAGAGCTCGAAATCCGGCTGAGAATATCACAATGAGAATCCATGATTGCTGGATTCGCTAGACTGTCCCGTTTAATGTGCCATCTCCCAGGCTGGGCTCCATCGCTCAGATGCAGATAAAATCGATTATTTGTCTGGATAGGCCAGAAAATGTGACATGTCACTCCCTATGCAAATGTGGGGTGTGAAATCTGACACTTCAAGTCAGCTCCACTGACAGAGTGGTAGCGGAAAGCAGACAGATGGGGCTTTCTGGCACTATGAGGCACTGGACCCTGCGACTTTCACAGAGCCCTTTGTATAACAAAATGCCAGTCGGAACTGGTCCAGAACCGCTCAAAGTCCCCTTAAAATGGGACTTAACATCCAAATTACAGCACAGTACATGGGATCATAACACATATCATCAATACAGGCACATACTGTATCATGATATTATCATAAATTGCCAGATTACATTTAAACCAACTATTTTTCTGCATATCTAAGCATGCCTCTTGAGATGTCTGTTTCCACCTGACTGCTGGTGATTTTTTTAAATAAACTAAATATGCTTCTCTGCATCTTTGCTAAAATCTGGGTAGAATATTGAAAGGAATGCTTTTCTAAAGTCTACCAACCTTGCCAGCAGGCATGCCAGCTAAGATATTTAGACAAGCTACTCTAACTTGATTGATAGCCTGAAATGGCTTGGCAGCTAGTTATTAGGTTGGAAGATTGGGAACCTATCTAGCTGGCTAGCTAAAGCCAACTTCATAAAATTGCTAGGTGGCTAGTAGTACAGTAAAACAACAAAACATTGGTGAAGTTAGGCTAGCAAGCAAGCATTTTATTCAGGTAGCCTAGGACAACAAAATCTAAAAGCGTGCACTGTATGTCAGGGTCATAGACCGTTTCGGCAACATGAAAGAGAGAGGGATGGCATTGACGTTTCTCTACAAGTAGGATGAGTCAACATGTTTTTTCTACTTATGCACACACACACACACACACGCGCACACACACACACACATAAATCAGGCCTATATATCACAGTGGCAAGGCATATGAACTAACAGGTTATCGAGCAAACAACGCTATAATCACAACACAAAGGTTATAATATGGCTATTTTTTTCTTGGCTTGTTTTCTTTGCGATTTGCGGTAACTCTCCGGTGTTCTAAATCAATAGTTGTTTAGTTGTCAGAAACATTAATTTGATTGACCATGCTGTAGGTCATGCAACTGTTTATTACATGCAATATGCTTTGTGGACTCCACCAGACTGGTTTTGTGATTAAACAAAGGTGTGGTTGAATTTATTCTTCCACTGTGTCTTCTTATTGTCTCGGCCTTAGGCCTATATATCACATTGGCAAGGCATATGAACTAACAGGTTATAGAGCAAATAACACGATTATCACAACACATAGGTTGAAATATGGCAAGAATCTTAAGGTGGAACTCAAGGCTAAGTGACTGACCCTAACTTATAGCACCACATTGGTAAATCTCCTACAGCTTGCCATAGGAGAAATGGTGTTAGGACCCCTGGAAAAAAAGAGCACCAGCACATTGTCGCAGAGATAAAGGTGCAGCAGGAGGGAGAGATAGAATGACAGACAAGGTTAATCAAAAATGGCTCTATTCCCTTTGGTGCATCCATGATAAACCTCCACAAGCACTTTGATGTTACAGATGAAGAGAGATAGAAAATTATAGGTGTGTTCTGTTCCGCTGCATCCATCTGCCTTTTTTCCCTCACCTTCTAGAATCATCCATCTTCATTTCTCACTCTGTTTGTCCCAGTGTTGTGTCATCATCGTCTTAGAGTCTGTCTGATGAATAATTGACACAGAGAGGGGTGTGTGTGTGTGTATGCGTGCGTGCGAGAGTGTGTGTGTCTGTGTTCTGTATTTGTCTGTGTATTTTGTCTCTGTGTCTGTGCGTGCATACCTGTATACAGGTATGTGTGTGGTATGTCAAACTCATACAACAGAGAGTGAGAGAACATTCTCCTTTGATTGAATGATCAATTTCATCCTCTGATCCTCCATGAGAAAACAGAAATGTCTGAACATGACCTTGTTACAGACATCTAAAGAAAATCCCCAATACCACAGAGGTCATCCCACACATCATGTGGGTAAAATCACAGGTGAAGCCAAGTCAAGAAAAAAATAGCCATATTTCAACCTAAGTGTTATTGTGTTATTTGCTATAACCTGTTAGTTCATAAGCCTTGCCACTGTGATATATAGGCCTAAGGCCGAGACAATTAGAAGACACAGTGGCAGAATAAATTCAATCACACCTTTGTTTCATTACATAAAACAATTTTTTTTTGTCATTTAGCAGACGCTCTTATCCAGAGCGACTTACAGTTAGTGAGTGCATATATTTTCATACTGGCCCCCCGTGGGAAACAAACCCACAACCCTGGCGTTGCAGGCACCATGCTCTACCAACTGAGCTACAGGGGACTGCATCACAAAACCAGTCCGGTGGAGTCCACAAAGCATATTGCATGTAATAAACAGTTGCATGACCTACAGCATGGTCAATCAAATGAATGTTTCCGACATTTTCTGACAACTAAACAACTATTGATTTAGAACACCAGAGAGTTAACGCAAATTACAAAGAAAACAAGCCAAGAAAAAAAACCTATGTGTTGTGATTATAGCGTTGTTTGCTTTATAACCTATGTGTTGTGTTTATTGCGTTGTTTAGTTTATAACATGTTAGTTCATATGCCTTGCCACTGTGATATATAGGCCCGATTTCTCTGTGTGTGTGCGTGTGTGTGTGTGTGTGTGTGTGTGTGCATAAGTAGAAAAAACATGTTGACTCATCCTACTTGTAGAGAAACGTCAATGCCATCCCTCTCTCTTTCATGTTGCCGAAACGGTCTATGACCCTGTCATACAGTGCACACGTTTAGATTTTGTTGTCCTAGGCTACCTGACTAAAACACTTGCTCGCTAGCCTAACTTCCTTTCATGGGCAAAGAGATTAGCCAGCTAGCAGTGGAGGCTGCTGAGGGGAGGACGGCTCACAATAATGGCTGGAATGGAGTCAATGGAATGGTATCAACCACATGGAAACCACAGGTTTGTTATGAGCCGTACTCCCCTCAGCAGCCTCCACTGCCAGCTAGTTAACATTAGCCTATTACATCTAGCTACATATTGAACTTCCATCCTCTCAGGCCAGAGGCACAATGTATGAATTTATGGTTGGATCAGAATCGCCGTTATAATCATTGGCCGGTACGAATAATTAAGTAAAACCACAAATCCAAATTCCTATCTCCGTCCATCCCTAATTTAGAAAAGGGACAATTTTAGCTAGCTAGCCACCGGAGGAGGACAACAACACAACGAGATGCAACAATTCAAGTTTTTTTCTGTCAATGACGTTTGGCTTGATGTGATGTGATTGGTGTAATGCCAAATCCAAAACTGGCTTCCCTTGACACTTTTTTTTGGTATGCACATCTGAAACACATGAATGTGTTGGCAACCGATTAATGGATTAATGATCAGAACCGTGAAAAGGCTGGCCGTGTTCGCAAACGGGGGAGGAGAGGTGGTGTTCGATTACGTATTAAACATCAGCAGCAGGCTAACCGCATCCCTTTACTTTCTATAATCATGGCGAACGTGAAATCCTTGAGGAATAAAACAGACGAGTTGCAGGCAAAGGTCAATCATCTTCACGAGTATAGACACCCCTGTTTTATGTTTTTTAATGAGACTTGGCTGACTGACTCAGACATGGACTCATCTTTGGAGATGAACAGATTTGGGTGTCCGTTCCGACTGGACTGGGACAGCAGTTCGACTGGGAAATCACAAGGGGCCAGAGTCTGACTGTACATCAATCACTGATGGTGCAACAATCTAACTGTCCGTGATAGACTATGTCTACCTGATATTGAACTGCTGTCAGTGTTGGTAAGACCTTTTTATATCCCACAGAGTTTCCCCAAATATTAATCAGGGTCAGTTACGTTCAACCTAAGGCCAACGCGAAGAATGCTGCTGATCATATTTATACTGTGACACAGAAACTGCAATCTATATTTCCCGATGCCCCCAATATTATTTTAGGACATTTTAATCACTGTAACATGAAGAAAACTCTGAATAACTTCTATCAATATGTCACTTGTCCAACACACCTCAACAAGACACTGGAACTATGTTATGGCTCCATCAGAGGGGCCTACAAGTCTACAGTGAGAGCCCCGCTCGGCTCATCTGACCACAACACAGTGCATCTTCTGCCTCTCTACAGGACTGTGCTGAAAAGGGAGAAAGTGCAAAAGCGGGACGTGAAGTTTGGACCAATGAAAGCAATCTGGCGTTGCAGGGCTGTTTTGACTGCACAGATTGGGTTGTGTTTCAAGACTCTAGCAACAATATAGAAGAATTCACTGTTGTGGTGTGCAGTTAAATCTCCTTCTGTGAAGATACAGTGATCCCTAGCAAAAATGTAACTATCTATCCCTACAACAAGTCTTGGGTTATCAAGTCATTGAAGAGCTTCTTGTGTAGGAAGAGTACTGCTTTCTATGAGGGCAATGTGACCGCTAAAATATAATTTTGAACTGAAGTGAGATCAGAAATTAAGAAGGCCAAACTGAAATATAAGGAGACTATTGACCTCAGTAGCAACAATCTTATGGCTGTCTAGAATGGAATGAGAACTATGGTTGGGCTACAAGACAAGGGAAACAAGATGATACAGGTTGAGGTTTTAACTCAAACAAAGGACTGGCTGATGAGCTAAATGGTTTTTATCTCAGATTTCACAATCAGAACTTTAGTGGAGAAATTACTGAGATGCGTATGAGGACAATTGCTACTCCCAAGATGGAAATGTCACATCCAGAGTGTCACCAGCCTATTCAGACAGACCAAAGTTAAAAAGAGCCCAGGACCAGACAACATTGGCGGACAGGTATTTAAGTCATGTGCAGAACAACTCAGTGGAATTTTCCATCACATTTTCATGCTGTCATTCGAGCTGCAGAAGGTGCCTAAACTCTGGAAGCATGCTACTGTTGTTCCTGTGGCAAAAAGCAAATCCCCCAAGGTGCTAAATGATTTTAGGCCAGTGGCACTGACATCCTTGGTGATTAAATCATTTGAGAAACTAATCAAGAAGGATGTACTGCGTCAGGTTGAGAATTCCTTGGACCCCCTGCAGTTTGCTTACAGGGCCAAGCGAGAGGTGGAGGACGCAACTCTAACCCTACTCTCCTCTACAAGCACCTGGAGGGACTAAAAACCCACGCGAGGCTTCTGTTCATCGACTTCTCATCGGCCTTCAATACTATCCAGTCTAGCACAAATACTAGCACAAAAGCTCCTCTTCCACTTCAAGCTGGACGTGAGCATTGTGGGCTGATAGTGAACTTCCTTACCGACCGGTCCCAACAAGTGTGAGTAAATGGCATCATGTCAAAGCAGCTCTGGTCCTCCACCGGATCCCCACAAGGTTGCGTGCTATCTCCTCTCCTTTACATACTATACACTAATGACTGTCGTAGCAAATATCAAAACAGACACATCATGAAGTTTGCTGATGACTCTGTCATCGTCAGTCTACTACAGGATGGGGAGTCTGAGCATGGGCCAGTGCTAGATTACTTTGTGTCATGGTGTGAGAATTGCTTCCTCCAACTGAATGTTTCCAAAACTAAAGATATGGCAACTGACTTTAGAAGGCAGCTACTGAACCCCAAACCCATGGGACATGACATTGAGCTGGTCAGTACCTACAAGTACCTGGGAATAGCGCTGGACAACAAGTTGATGTTTGAGGAGAACACAGATGCCATCTTTAAAAGGGGACAGCAGCGGCTTTTTTTTCTGAGAAAGATGAACTCTGTTAATGTCAGCAAGACAATGATGACTGTAACAATGACGCTGTGAGTCGAGAAGCAGGTGCAGGTGAAACGTTTCATAAAACAACAAACATGAAATGAGACAGCGAATGATGGATGCCAGGTGTGCGTAATGATGAATACCAGGAGCGGTGGTTAGTATTCTGGCGACGTCGCACGCCGGAGGGGAGGAACAGGAGTAGATGTGACAATGACACTGTTTTACGGGAGATTTATTGAATCCATGTTGATGTTCTTGATGGTGGCCTGGTTTGGCAATCTTAATGTTTGCAACAAAAAATAGGTTTGACAGGGTGGTGGAGGCTCCTCAGAGGAGGAAGGGGAGGACCATCCTCCTCAGTGAATTTCATAAAAATAAAAATGGTTAAACATTAAAAAAGTTATCCTTTTTAGATAAAACTATACTAAATATAATCACGTCACCAAAACATTTATTAAAACAGGTCTACAGTAGCCTCAACAGCACTCTGTAGGGTAGAACCATGGTGTAGCCGGAGGACAGCTAGCTTCCATCCTCCTCTGGGTACATTGTCTTCAATACAAAACCTAGGAGGCTCATGGGTCTCACCCCCTAAGCTACAGCTAGCTAGCACTGCAGTGCATACACTCTGGTGAGTAGTTGACTCAAAGAGAGAGAAAGAGAATAGTTTACAGTTTTGTACAAATTAAAGGAGAAGCAAGAGAGAAATAGAGAGAGAGATTGTAATTTTTCTTCACTTTCAGTTTCACTTACTTAGCTAGCAAATGCAGCTAGCTAGTTTAGCCTACTGAAACACTCTGTTCAAACAGAGGGATGCTATGTTAGCTAGTAGGGCTATGACTTTCCAACACAACACTGGAACTCTTCCAAGTCAAGGTAAGCTTTTGGTTTGACTAATTTATTGCCACTGGGGCCTGCCGGTGTAACTGCTTACTGACTGTACACTGTAACGTTACTGCATGATTGTAGCAGGTTTACGTGTTAGTTGTATTAGCTATGCTGACTATGACGTTACTTTAGCTAGTATGGTGACAACGATGTAGGCTGTATGTAGCGGTTTGGCTTGGAATTATTCTTATTTTTTATTTTGAAAAACGGAAGCAAATGGAACAAAACATGGATAAACATACATGAATTTGTCTAATGATTACACCCTATATCAGGCCATGTGTCACAGTCTGTCACCTCAAATTTGTCTCTCGACCTGTGTGCACCTACGTTGTAAACTGTCATTCATAGGCAAGGTTGTAGCAACCTCATGATGGGTATAGGGAAAATGTGATTATCATGTAGTCCCCTAAACCTATCGCTGTTACATTGAACTGGGTGAATGAAATATGAATGCTCATGAAAAAAAAAAATGGTCCTCCCTCATCTTAAACGGCACTGACCACCACTGGTGGCCAGCATGGTCATCAGGGTGCAACAGGCACAGCTCTCAGTGACATTCAGAAAGCAAGTCGTGAGGAGAGCTAACAGTATCCTAGACTGTTCTGATCACCCCCTCTTTGAGGATTTTGCGCTTCTGCCCTCAAGTCTTCGTTTTAGATTTCCCAAACTCAATAGCAACGGATACAATAACTATTTTATCCCACAGGCAATAAACTTTCTGAATCTGTACATGAAATGAAATAATGACCCTCAGAAACTTTTACAGATGCACAATTGAGAGCATCCTGTTGGGCTATATCACCACCTGGTACGGCAACTGCACCGCCCGCAACCACAGGGCTCTCCAGAGAGTGGTGCGGTCTGCCCAACGCATCACCGGGGGGCACGCTGCCTGCCCTCCAGGACAGCTACAGCACCCGATGTCACAGGAAGGCCAAAACGATCATCAAGGACATCAACCACCCGAGCCACGGCCTGTTCACCCCGCTATCATCCAGAAGGCGAGGTCAGTACAAGTGCATCAAAGCTGGGGCCGAGAGACTGAAAAACAGCTTCTATCTCAAGGCCATCAGAATGTTAAATAGCCATCATTAGCCGGCTACCACCCGGTTACTCAACCCTGCACCTTAGAGGCTGCTGCCCTATATACATAGACATGGAATCACTGGCCGCTTTAATAATGGAACACTAGTCACTTTAATAATGTTTACATACTGCTTTACTCATCTCATATGTATATACTGTATTCTATTCTACTGTATTTTAGACAATGCCACTCCGACATTGCTCGTCCTAATATTTATATATTTCTTAATTCCATTATTTTACTTTTAGATTTGTGTATTGTTGTGAATTGTTAGATACTACTGCAATGTTGGAGCTAGGAACACAAGCATTTCGCTACACCCGCAATAACACATTTACAGTACATCACTGGGGCCAAGCTTCCTGCCATCCAGGACCTCTATACCAGGCGGTGTCAGAGGAAGGCCCTAAAAATTGTCAAAGACTCCAGCCCCCCTAGTCATAGACTGTTCTCTTTGCTACCACACGGCAAGCGACACCGGAGCGCCAAATCTAGGTCCAAAAGGTTTCTTAACAGCTTCTACCCCCAAGCCATAAGACTCCTGAATAGCTAATCATGGCTAGCCAGACTATTTGCATTGTCCCCCCGACGCCACCCCACCCCCTCTTTTACGCTGCTGCTACTCTCTGTTTATTATCTATGCATAGTCACTTTAACTCTACCCAAATGTACATATTACCTCAATTATGAGGACGACCACACAATTTATTTTCATCAAAACTATAGTTTTCTACCCAAAGTTGCAATGGAAATGTTGTGATCTATTTAATAAACACAAGAGACCAGCAAAATGGATTAATGAGTGTGGCGGTATAGCAGGAACAACAGCATCTAGCGGTACTTTCACACTACTTTATGGTAAATAATGCAAGCTTCAATTATACTGAACAAAAATATAAATGCAACATGCACCAACATGCAACATGCAACATGCAACAACAGTTCATATAAGGAAATCAGTCAATTTAAATAAATTCATTAGGCCCTAATCTATGGATTTCACATGACTGGGAATACAGATATGCATCTGTTGGTCACAGATACCTTAAAAAAAAGGTAGGGCGTGGATCAGAAAACCATTTAGTATCTGGTGTGATCACCATTTGCCTCATGCAGGGCGACACATCTCCTTCCAATAGAGTTGATCAGGCTGTTGATTGTGGCCTGTGGAATGTTGTCCCACTCCTCTTCAAGTTGCTGGATATTGGCGGGAACTGGAACACGCTGTTGTACACGTTGATCCAGGGCATTCCAAATATGCTCAATGGCTGACATGTCTGGTGGGTATGCAGGCCATGGAAGAACTGGGACATTTTCAGTTTCCAAGTATTGTGTACAGATTCTTGCGACATTCTTGCCGTGCATTATCATGCTGAAACATGAGGTGATGATGGCGGATGAATGGCATGACAATGGGCCTCAGGATCTTGTCACGGTATCTCTGTGCATTCAAATTGCCATCAATAAAATGCAATTGTGTTCGTTGTCCGTAGCTTATGCCTGCCCATACCATAACCCCACCGCCACCATGGAGCACTCAGTTCACAGCGTTGACATCAGCAAATCGCTCGCCCACACGGCGCAATACAAGTGGTCTGCGGTTGTGAGGTCGGTTGGACGTACTGCCAAATTCTCTAAAACGATGTTGGAGGGGGCTTATGGTAGAGAAATGAACATTCAATTCTCTGAGAATAGCTCTGGTGGACATTCCTTCAGTCAGCATTGCAATTGCATGCTCCCTCAAAACTTAGACATCTGTGGCATTGTGTCGTGTGACAAAACTGCACATTTTAGAGTGGCCTTTTATAGTCCCCAGCACAAGGTGGACCTGTGTAATGATCATGCTGTTTAATCAGTTTCTTGATATGCCAAACCTGTCCGGTGGATGGATTATCTTGGAAAAGGAGAAATGCTCACTAACAGGGATGTAAACAAATGAGTGCATAACATTTGAGAGAAATAAGCTTTTTGTTCGTATGGAATATTTTGGGGATCTTTTATTTCACCTCATGAAACACGGGTCAAACACTTTACATGTTGCGTTGATACTCTATTTTTGTTCAGTGTACAAATTTCTCTGAACAGGGGAAAAAACCCATCTTCAGATTCACAGGGAATACATTACATAGTATGGAAAAGCAATACTCCTCCATAGAGAACTGATATAGAGAGAACTGATACTGTATACTGGTTGTTGGGGTGGGATTGGCATGGGGTGTGGGGGGTCCGTGGGTGGCTTTTGACCATTTTGGATTCCTCATGTCTTACTCATTGGTAGGAAGGTGTTTGGTCCAAATCGGATATTGGGTACTATAATTATTGAATACTATCTGAATCCTATAAATTAAAATGATAAAATTAAATGTCAATAAAATAATGTTTCAGGAATGCCAATCTTATGTGTATCTAACTACAGAAACTATTTCAGAACAATCTGAGATGGTGGGTGTCATGGCTTGAAACGTCTCATCTATTATTTTATATATGGGATCATCAGAGAAAGTGGTGAGAGACATGGGTTTGGAAGCCTTTGTTCCACAACTGTGCCTTTTGTCCTCTCAGCAACAGATTTTAATGTCAACAATATATGGCACATATGAGGAACACCACCAGCCCATGCCTATCCTTTCAGTGCAGTGGAAGAGCAGTACAGTTCATGGAGATGTGAGAGAGCGCTGCGGGACATGGTGCCTGTATACCTGCAGTCTCCCAGGGCTCTAGTCAGGTTCCCTGAGGATCCCTTCTCTTCCTTTCTCTGTCCAATTGTTGATCACACCTCAATGCTGTACATAGACACATGCATATTGACTCTCTCTCTCTCTCTCTCTCTCTCTCTCTCTCTCTCTCTCTCTCTCTCTCTCTCTCTCTCTCTCTCTCTCTCTCTCTCTCTCTCTCTCTCTCTCTCTCTCTCTCTCTCTCTCTCTCTCTCTCTCTCCTCTCTCTCTCTCGCTCTCTCTCCCTCCCTCCCTCCCTCCCTCCCTCCCTCCCTCCCTCCCTTTCACCTCCCCTACAGTAGTATGATGAGAGGAGTGCAGCAGCTAAGTGGGGAGAGTTGGATAACAGAATGCTCCCAAAACAACTTTTAGCTCTCTCTGAGACCCTCTCTTTCAGACCCACTCCCAGAGGTCAGAGAGAGCCTAGACCCCGCTGGTGGATCAGAAGCCATTGGCAGCCACAGTATAACACACTCTCCATAACAAGAGCTCAGATCCGACTAAAATTATGTTGTGCATGGAGACAGACCTGGCTATAGCTACACGTGACTGTAAACATTGGGAATGGCAAGGTAGAATGACTAAAGGACTCCCAAATCAATAAACTCTAAAGCTGCCATGTAACTTCAAACACACACATTGACTGCTGCTGTGACCTGGAAAATGGAGGGAAACAAGCAATATTCCAGGGGATTCACTTCCCAGAGCACACAGTGCTTACCTCACTTACAGGATACAGTCGCACCTACGACTGTCACGAACGTCAGGGAGAGACCAATGCGCAGCGTTGAAGGTGAACATATTTCTATTTATTAGGGTATGATCACACGATCAAAATAACAGACGAAAACGTGATGTCTACGGTTTAACACAAACCAAATAAGAACAAGAAACCACAAACACAAAGTGAAAGACAGACAGTTAAATATGGCTCCCAATCAGAGACAACCAGCTGACACTCGTTGCCTCTGATTGGGAGTCACTCAGGCCAACATAGAAATACAAACATAGAATTACACACCCTGGCTCAACATAACAGTGTCCCCAGAGCCAGGGCGTGACAGTACCCCCCCCTAAAGGCGCGGACTCCGACCGCGCCAACTAAATACCACAGGGGAGGGACCGGGTGGGCACTCCGCCTTGGCGGCGGATCCGGCTCCGGGCCTGATCCCCACTCCCTCTCCAACCCCCAAAGTACCCCTGGTCCGGTCTGGCCCGCTGGCCGGAGCTGGACTGCACACTGATGTAGCGGATTGCTCTAGCTCCGGCGTAACGCATCTGACCGGTGCCGACCAGGCACCAGTGGAACAGGCACGGGCCGTGCCGGACCGACGACGCACACCACTGGCTTGGTGTGGGGAGCAGGAGCGGACCGAGCCGGGCTGACGAAACGCACCACTGACTTGGTGCGGGGAGCAGGAGCGGGCCGGACCGGGCTGACGAAGCGCACCACTGACTTGGTGCGGGGAGCTTGGATGGGCCGGACTGGGCTGGCGACGCGCACCACAGACTTGGTGCGGAGAGCAGGAACGGGCCGGACAGGGCTGACGAAACGCACCACAGACTTGGTGTGGGGAGCAGGAATGGGCCGGACTGGGCTGGCGAAACGCACCACAGACTTGGTGCGGGGAGCAGGAATGGGCCGGACTGGGCTGGCGACGCGCACCACAGACTTGGTGCGGAGAGCAGGACCGGGCCGGACAGGGCTGACGAAACGCACCACTGACTTGGTGCGGGGAGCAGGAATGGACCGGACCGTACTGGGGACACACACCACTGGCCCTACACCGGGATCTGGAACGGGCCGGACCGGACTGGCAACACACGCCAGTACCTCTCGCCGTGCCTCTACATCCTCCATCCCCTCTTCGACCAGTGGCCCCCGTAACCTGGCGGCCTCCTCTGGCAACCCGCTGGACCGCTCTATCGCGGCCTCCTGCTGGTCCGACGTCGTAAGCCCCCCCCTAAAAATTTTCTGGGAGTCTCTCTTCCCCGTGGGCCAGGCCTCGATAATTCTCGCCCAACTCTCGCTCTTCTGCTTCCAATCTCCGCCATTCAGCTCCTCATTCGGCTTGACCCAGTCGAAGCTCTGCCTCCACTGTTGCCAAGTCCACCCACTCTGCTCCTCACTAGGCTGCTTGGTCCAGTTCTGGTGGTTTCTTCTGTCACGAACGTCAGGGAGAGACCAATGCGCAGCGTTGAAGGTGAACATATTTCTATTTATTAGGGTATGATCACACGATCAAAATAACAGACGAAAACGTGATGTCTACGGTTTAACACAAACCAAATAAGAACAAGAAACCACAAACACAAAGTGAAAGACAGACAGTTAAATATGGCTCCCAATCAGAGACAACCAGCTGACACTCGTTGCCTCTGATTGGGAGTCACTCAGGCCAACATAGAAATACAAACATAGAATTACACACCCTGGCTCAACATAACAGTGTCCCCAGAGCCAGGGCGTGACAACGACAGTAGAGAGTAAAGAGTAACTATGTGTGTTTGTATGGTTGTGACAGCAACACTGCCAGTGTGTTGTATGTGCGTGACAAGGCGAAAACTACAAAGTCACTTGAATTTGGCATACATGTGATGAGTGGACTGTGGACCACATCACCACACTGCACTAGAGTGTCTCTATGGTGTGGAGTTGCATCTTGGAGCGGTGCCTCTTTGGTTAGCTGTTTGTTCCACAGAGTATCTCTCCCTGCCTCCTGCTGCTGGTGGATGAGTGGGCAGATGGCTGCCTGTACCACTCTGACCATGATGGAGGGTTCATCACTGAGGGTCCCATATCCAGTTCACATGGCCCAGAAAGTGTCTGTTTCCTTTAGCTCTCTGTGGAGAACATGAACAGAAAATCGGTCTTCTCATGAAAACATCTATAGCATCCGAATGGTTTGGCCTACAAACTAATGTGACCACTCTATAGAAAGGGGAGACTCTCACTCCGTTTTCATCTATGACCCCCACAAGTTTCACGGGACTCGTCTAAAGGTAACCCATACAAATGAATGGAAGTATGGGGATAGTTTTGTGCCTACAAAAATAAGGGGTTAAATACTGTATGCGTAAAAAAAATGTATGGCCAGTCCTTGCATCCATAGATCTGTCTATGAATTTGAAAGTGGTTACATTTCTCCAGCACCATCCCTCAGCTTCTTACTGAAACAAGGATGAGGAGAATGCTTTGTTATTGTTTCTACTGCTGATTGCTACTTTAAATAATGGGCTGTATATTGGTCCATGATTGTTTTATACAGAGGGATGTGCAAGTGTACTCTGTGTGCTTTTGCTTCCCTCGCAGATGAAATTATATTTAATGTCTTGATTAGAGCTAATTAATGCTGATTCTCTTTGTAATCCTGTTTTCATGTGGCATGGATTGAGAGAGATCAGCAGAACGTAGCATCAAGAGATTCATAAATCACAACAAAAGCAAATTACAGCGGGCTATAAAAGAAAGGGAAAACAAGATTGAAAGGAGAGGAGATGAGAGCAGATACTGTAAGAGGAGAGAAGATAAGAGGGGATGAGAGGAAAGGAGAGGGGAAGAAAGAAGAGAGGGAGAAGGGAGGAAAGAAAATGAGAGTAGAGGGAGAGGAGAGGAAGGAGAGGAGAGGAAGGACAGGAGGAAAGGAGACATGAGGCATAACCATTCCTACCTACGTAGATTATGGAGGAAAAGGGAAGAGAGATTTCTAGAACACATCAGGGAACGCTGGTATAATAAGGTTGGAGACCTGGACCAAATTTAAAGAGGGCTGAGATTAGAGAGGATTGTGCAGTTTGTGATTAAATAAACAGGAAGCGTGTTATTTATAATTCACAGTGCCTTTTCCCTCTTTCCCTGGCAGTCATGGGCTTGAATACATTAATATCTCAGCACTGGGGACAAATAGTGCCAAGTAGCAAATCTACTCTCCAACCACCTCTCAGAAGGGATTAAGTTGTGCCAGCCTTGGTTATGCTACCTCCGAGCTAAGCACTAGCATGATCACAGTGTTGCCTTTGAGTTTTGCTAAATAAACAGCATTGCAGCCAATCGGTACTGAAGCACTGACACACCTCAGATGACAAGAACATCTGTGAAAGCACCAGATACTTCAAATGAGTCTTGACTGATAGCATTGTGGAACATTGTATTAACTTAGATCTGAAAATGATGAAAAAATAAATGCCAATCAAACTGTAGATATGAAGTCCTGTTACTAATGCCTGAAGGCACAGTTACACCGATAGGAGCACAAGCTACACTGCCAAAATAAGTGATTCATGCTGTGAACACTGGGATGAGAGGTACAGTCTGACTGGTGATTTGGGGCTGGGAGAGCTCTACTCCAGTGGCTTCCTGCCTGAATCTACTACTCAGGTTACATGGTACATGGTACATGGTACATACAGCCCGCCTGCGCAGCTGGCCGTAGGCCCCAGTGAGGATTACAGTAAGCTCCACAAAGAGCCTCCGTTTATTATCGCTCCGACTGAACCTTCCCTGCTTCAGCTACCATACAGACAGCCAACCCTCATATGGACCTGCTGGAGAGAGGAGGGAGGCATGGAGATGAGGAGAGAGAAGCAGGGTGAGTGCTACAGCTTTGGAAGGGATTGGAGAGATACAGTATTGAAAAGAGCAATCTGTGTGTTGGTAATTAAGTTGAGAAAACAGAGAGTCTATGGGGGATAGTGAGAAGATGACCAGCCTCTCTGAGAAAGCTGTTGGAGCTTTGGGCTTATTGATTTGCATACAATTATGACAGATTAATTAATTGGGCTTTAAGATACAAGATGACAGATTCATTAATTGGGCTTTAAGATACAAGATGGCAGCAAGAGACATGGTCGCCCTGTTCCTAGCTCCTAACCAACTTTGCAGTATTTTTGTTGTTGTTGTTGTTGTTGTTGTGTTATTTCTTAAATTATTAGAATGTTTTTTGCATTAATACCTACAGCCGAAAATAGCTTTTGGATATTAGATCGGCGGTCACTCACCAGCATTTCGACCAGAAATACGACTTTCCTGAATTGGATCCTTTGTTCGTACACGCCGAGGCATTTCCACTCTTCCCAGGGGCTGCTCCAAGACGCAAGAGGAATAAGGAGTGGGCTTTTAGTCTGACTCAGGAAGCATGCATACCATCCACCGCTTCCGAGTATATTACTTGCAAATGTTCAGTCCCTGGACAATAAAGTAGATGAGCTCAGGGCGAGGATCTCCTACAAGAGAGACATCAGGGACTGTAACATACTCTGTTTCACGGAATCATGGCTCTCTCTGGATATACTGTCCCCGTCCATAAGACAGCGGGGTTCTCTGTACGTCGCGCGGACAGTAAGAAAGAACTCTCTGGGAAAAAGAAAGGCGGAGGTGTATGTTTTTTTTAGAATAACATTGACGTATACACTGACTCGGGAGTATGGCGCTGGAGGGAATGGCTGCCGTTTTACGGGCTCCTAACAAATTGTGCTATTTTATGTGTTTTTTTCGCATTGTTTGTAACTTATTTTGTACATAATGTTGATGCTACCGTCTCTTATGACCCAAAAGAGCTTCTGGATATCAGAACAGTTATTACTCACCTCGAACTGGATGAAGAGAATTTCTTTAATGAGTCTGATGTGAAGCATATAATGTTGCTCCCAGACAAGGCCCAAATCCCCATCATTCGCATGAAGAAAATAAGGAAATACAGGGGGCAGAGATCAGGGTGCCTTGTGAGAATTTGTCAGCGAGTGGGTAACCCGTCTCTACCATCTGTTCTATTGGCCAACGTGCAATCACTAGAGAATAAACTGGATGAGTTCCGTTCGAGACTATCCTACCAACGGGACATTAAAAACTGTAATATCTTATGTTTCACCGAGTTGTGGCTGAACGACGACACGGATAATATAAAGTTGGCTGGGTTTTCCGTGCATCGGCAGGACAGAACAGCTACGGCTGGTTAGACGAGGGGTGGGGGTGTGTGTCTATTTGTAAATAACAGCTGGTGCGCAATGTCTAATATTAAGGTAGTATAGAGGTATTGCTGGCCTGAGGTAGAGTACCTCATGATAAGCTATAGACCACACTATCTACCAAGAGAGTTTTCATCTATATTTTTCGTAGCCGTCTATTTACCACCACAAACCGACCCTGGCACTAAGACGGCACTCAACGAGCTGTATAAGGCCATAAGCAAACAAGAAAATGCTAATCCAGATGCAGCGCTCCTAGTGGCCGGGGACTTTAATGCAGGCAAACTTAAATCAGTTTTACCTAATTTCTACCAGCATGTCAACCAGAGGAAAATAAACTCTAGACCACCTTTACTCCTTTACTCCACACACAGAGATGCGTACAAAGATCTCCCTCACCCTCCATTTGGAAAATCTGACCATAATTATATCCTCCTGATTCGTGCTTTCTAAAGCAGGAAGTACCAATGCTTGGATAATATTTACAAAACCAACGTCTCTAGTCATACCCGTCCGAATAGGGCTATAACTATAATCTGACCATAATTTGATCCTCCTGATTCCTGCTTACAAGCAAAAACTAAAGCAGGAAGTACCAATGACTCGCTCAATACGGAAGTGGTCAGATGACGCGGATGCTATGCTACAGGACTGTCTAGCAAGCACAGACTGGAATATGTTCCGGGATTCATCCAATGGCATTGAGGAGTATACCACCTCAGTCACCGGCTTCATCAATAAGTGCATTGACGGCGTTGTCCCCACAGTGACCGTACGTACATATCCCAACCAGAAGCCATGGATTACAGGCAACACCCACACCGAGCTAATGGCTAGAGCTGCCGCTTTCAAGGTGCGGAACACCAGAGCATGTGAGCGGAATGGAGCGGGAGCGAGCGGGGAGCGCGAGCGGGCGGATTTTGGACAGAGCGCAGAGCGGCATTTTTAAAAGTCCCGCTCCAATTTCGCTCCGCTCAAACCACGAGTCTGAAGCATGCTCAAGCCTGACCCAGAATCCATCTGTGTCTTGCACAGTCATCAACAGTAGACTATTTTCTGTCAAAACTTGGCTCAATAATGGAGTTCACCAAGTACTTCAAAAAGGAACATGAGAAGTCATACAGGTGTACTATTAATATAAAACTAACTAACAATGATAATGTGGTAGAAGAAAAAGAATGTGGTGACATCGTTTCAGTCAGTATAGATTCATTTTGGAATCTAAAAAGACACATCTCTGTGCTACGTGAACACGCGGTGAAGAAAGCAAAAGGTTAGCAAGTTGAATACGGTAACTTGTAACAAAAGTGTAAAGTAAATATGGCCTAATATTCAAACAAATTCGTTTTGTCATTGAAAGTAGGCCTAATATATGGTTCGTTTAATTTAATTTATGTCGTCCATGAATTTGTATTTTATAGAGCGAGAGGAGCAGCAGCAGCAACAAGAGAAAAGGGTTGAGGAATTCAAAAGTTTCTTCACTGCACACAAAGGCCCAACCATAACAAGGGAGAGAAAAAGAGAGCTGGATGTAGCATTTTTAAAAATTATTTACATGGACTATGAACCGCTGAGTAAAGGAGAACGCGAAGGGATGCAACACTTCGCCAGCGCAGCTCAACCGGGCTACACCCCCCCATGCTACAACACCGTACGGGACACACTCATGCCACATGCCCTGGAAGAGATGGAAGCCAAACTGCAAGACCTACTGCAAAATGGTGATGGGCTCGTTCTGTCAGCAGTTCTTGGACCAGTAGAAGAGGGCACAGCTTCCTTGGCATCGTGGCCAGTTTAATTGATGGGACGTTCCGGGGGCACATGGTTTTGTTGGGCTGTGAGCACATACGGGGCACCATACCGCAGATTGTATTTACCAAAAGTATGAAAGTGTACTGAAATATTGGAACGTGCAACGACGTGTGATTCGGGTCGTCACTGACAGTGCCAGCAACATGATCAAGGCGTTTAACCTCCTCCCTGGCACTGAAGAGGAGGCAGAGGGTGAAGTGACCGCGGATGCCAGCAGCAGCGCAGAACATGAAGAGTAGGATGAGGGACCACCTGCGCCCTTGCAAGTCCATGTGGAAGTGATAACCACTAATGTAGAAACTATGATAAATCAGTACTTAACTGTGTCAAATTTACATCTGAGATGCCCCATTCACATGCATCAGCTGGCGATCAAAGACGCCGTTAACGAGCACGTCAACATTAGTTGGCTGTTAGTGAAAGTCGGGCACCTGGTGAAAAGTGTACGCAAGAGCACCCTGAACACAGAGGAAACCGACCAATTAGGTGTCCTCCCCACAAATGCCTGCGCCACTCGATGGAGCAGCCAGCTGCGGATGATTCAGTCGTTCATCCGGTTGTTCCAAAAAGACCCGTTATGGCGAAACTAACTCAAGTCTAATGTTGCTAACATCACCCTGAATCAAGTATGGCAGCTGACCCACCTGACCCACCTGCTAACACCACTGGCAGACCTCACAGACAAAATGCAGAAGGAGCTGGGGAACCTGGGGATGATCCTCCCTGCTGTCACATAAATCAAATCTCTGCTCACCGATGACACTCACGCTGCACTTCCAATGGGCATCGCTGCTTTTGCAGAAACATTGGCAAACAACCTGTCAATTCGCTATGGAATATACTATACTTATAAACATCTAATTTTAGCATCAGTGTTAGATCCTCGTTTCAAGACAGAATGGATAATCCAGGATGAGTCTGTGTGCAACAAACTCGGGGAGATATGCGACCTCCTCATAAAAGAAGCTGAGGAAATTAACGCTCCCAGCGGGACACCCGAGACCGACACCCCACCCGCCGCTGACCTGAATCCCGAGCCTGAACCAAAAAGAGATTGCCTGTTCGAGTCATACTTCAGCGAGCAGCTACGCATAACCGGAGACGCCAAAGGTGAAGTCGAAAATGACCTCTCATCCCCGAGACAGAACCCGGACGCAGATGTTATTCGATTTTGGAAAGAAAACTCCACGTCTTTTCCCCGCCTGGCTAAAGTAGCTCGCATTGTGTTCAGCATCCCAAGCGGGTCTGCGAGCGCAGAGAGGGTTTTCTCCGCTGCTGGCCTGCTGTCAAGAAACCACCGCATGAGTCTGAAGCCTCAGACATACAGTGAGGGAAAAAAGTATTTGATCCCCTGCTGATTTTGTATGTTTGCCCACTGACAAAGACATGATCAGTCTATAATTTTAATGGTAGGTTTATTTGAACAGTGAGAGACAGAACAACAACATAATAATCCAGAAAAACGCATGTCAAAAATGTTATAAATTGATTTGCATTTTAATGAGGGAAATAAGTATTTGACCCCCTCTCAATCAGAAAGATTTCTGGCTCCCAGGTGTCTTTTATACAGGTAATGAGCTGAGATTAGGAGCACACTCTTAAAGGGAGTGCTCCTAATCTCAGTTTCTTACCTGTATAAAAGACACCTGTCCACAGAAGCAATCAATCAATCAGATTCCAAACTCTCCACCATGTCCAAGACCAAAGAGCACTCCAAGGATGTCAGGGACAAGATTGTAGACCTACACAAGGCTGGAATGGGCTACAAGACCATCGCCAAGCAGCTTGGTTAGAAGGTGACAACAGTTGGTGCGATTATTCGTAAATGGAAGAAACACAAAATAAATGTCAATCTCCCTCGGCCTGGGGCTCCATGCAAGATCTCACCTTGTGGAATTGCAATGATCATGAGAACGGTGAGGAATCAGCCCAGAACAACACAGGAGGATCTTGTCAATGATCTCAAGGCAGCTGGGACCATAGTCACCAAGAAAACAATTGGTAACACACTACGCCGTGAAGGACTGAAATCCTGCAGCGCCCGCAAGGTCCCCCTGCTCAAGAAAGCACATATACATGCCCATCTGAAGTTTGCCAATGAACATCTGAATGATTCAGAGGAGAACTGGGTGAAAGTGTTGTGGTCAGATGAGACCAAAATTGAGCTCTTTGGCATCAACTCAACTCGCCGTGTTTGGAGGAGGAGGAATGCTGCCTATGACTCCAAGAACATCATCCCCACCGTCAAACATGGAGGTGGAAACATTATGCTTTGGGGGTGTTTTTCTGCTAAGGGGGCAGGACAACTTCACCGCATCAAAGGGACGTTGGACGGCGACATGTACCGTCAAATCTTGGGTGAGAACCTCCTTCCCTCAGCCAGGGCATTGAAAATGGATCGTGGATGGGTATTCCAGCATGACAATGACCCAAAACACACGGCCAAGGCAACAAAGGAGTGGCTCAAGAAGAAGCACATTAAGGTCCTGGAGTGGCCTAGCCAGTCTCCAGACCTTAATCCCATAGAAAATCTGTGGAGGGAGCTGAAGATTCGAGTTGCCAAACGTCAGGCTCGAAACCTTAATGACTTGGAGAAGATCTGCAAAGAGGAGTGGGACAAAATCCCTCCTGAGATGTGTGCAAACCTGGTGGCCAACTACAAGAAACGTCTGACCTCTGTGATTGCCAACAAGGGTTTTGCCACCAAGTACTAAGTCATGTTTTGCAGAGGGGTCAAATACTTATTTCCCTTATTAAAATGCAAATCAATTTATAACATTTTTGACTTGCGTTTTTCTGGATTTTTTTGTTGTTATTCTGTCTCTCACTGTTCAAATAAACCTACCATTAAAATTATAGACTGATCATGTCTTTGTCAGTGGGCAAACGTACAAAATCAGCAGGGGATCAAATACTTTTTTCCCTCACTGTAGCCAAACTTGTGTTGTTGAAGGTGAACTCAAAAGAACTGTAGATTTATTTTAAAGTTTGACAATGGATATAAGACAATTAAAATTTTAATCCACGTGCACGCTGCGCAAAAGTTCAGTTATCAGAATTTTGGCCTAATAGTTAATTTACTTTAAAAACTTTGATGTATAGCCTGTATATTTGTATTTATATAAGTAGGCCCATTGATTCGTTTAATTTTACAGGACTTTTTGTGTATATTCCTTCTTACATAGGCTAGGCCTAATTTGTAATTTGAAATAAAACATTTATATTTGGAAAATGTTGTCGTTGCTCTTTAGTTCTTTGGGAGGTGGGGGGGGGCGATTTGAGTGGAGCGCGATGCAAACTGCGTTGAGCGCTGAGCGATAATGAGCGGACTTGCCTGATGTGGCTTTGAGCGGGGGGAGCAGAGGGGTGAACAGCTCCGTGAGCGAGGAGCTGAGATTCTCACCGCTCCACTCCGCTCATATGCTCTGCGGGACACTAATCCGGACGCTTATAAGAAATCCTACTATGACTTCAGATGAACCATAAAACAGGCAAAGCATCAATACAGGACTAAGATTGAATACTACTACGCCGGCTCTGACGCTCATCGGATGTGGCAGGGCTTGCAAACTATTACAGACTACAAAGGGAAACTCAGCCACGAGCTGCCCAGTGATGCGAGCCTACCAGATGGGCTAAATGTATTTTATGCTCGTTTCGAGGCAAGTAACACTGAAGCATGCATGAGAGCACCAGTTGGCTCACATCAACACCATCATCCCGGAAACCCTAGACCCACTCCAATTCGCATCCCCAACAGTTCCACATATGACGCAATCACAATCACACTCCACACTGCCCTTTCCCACATAGACAAAGGAACACTTATGTCAGAATGCTGTTCATTGACTACAGCTCAGTGTTCAACACAAAGCTCATCACTAAACTCGGGGCCCTGGATCTGAACCCCACCTTTTGCAACTGGGTCCTGGACTTCCTGACGGGCTGACCCCAGGTGGTGAAGGTAGGCAACAACACCTCCGCTACGCTGATCCTCAACACATGGTTCCCACAAGGGTGCGTTTACAGCACCCTC
This sequence comes from Coregonus clupeaformis, assembly GCF_020615455.1. Lineage (NCBI taxonomy): Eukaryota > Metazoa > Chordata > Actinopteri > Salmoniformes > Salmonidae > Coregonus > Coregonus clupeaformis. The sequence continues at coordinate 196,238 of NW_025533675.1, read as the reverse complement.
CTGTAGTCCCCGTGACTGTGTGGCCACGCACGTCTCCAACTCAATCCTCAAGTTTGCAGATGGCACAACAGTGGTAGGCCTGATTAACAACAACGACGAGACAGCCTACAGGGAGCCAGTAAGGCCCTGGCAGAGTAGGAAAATAACTTCTCCCTCAACGTCAACAAAATGAAAGAGCTGATCGTGGACTCCAGGAGACAGCAGAGGGAGCACACCCCCATCCACATCAAGTGGCGAGAGTGAAAACTTCAAGTTCCTTGGCGTGGACATCACTGACAACCTGAAATGGTCCATCCAAACAGACAGTGTGGTGAAGAAGGCGCAGCAGCGCCTCTTCAACCTTAGGAGGATGAAGTAATTCGGCCTGGCCCCTAAGAGCCTCACAAACTTCTACAGATGCACCATTGAGAGGATCCTGTCGGTCGATATCACTGCCTGGTACGGCAACTGCAATGTCCGCAACAGCAAGGCTCTCCAGAGGGTGGTGCGGTCAGCCCAACACATTACCGGGGGCACACTGCCTGCCCTCCAGGACATCTACAGCACCCGGTGTCACAGGAAGGCCAAGAAGATCATCAAGGACCTCAGCCACATGAGCCATAACCTGTTCACCCCGCTACCATCTAGAAGTCGGAGACAGCTTCTATCTCCAGGCCATCAGACTTTTAAATAGTCACCACTAGCTCGCCTCCGCCCAGTACCCTGCCCTGAACTTTAACTTCAGTCACTGTTACTACCACCCGGTACTCAACCCTGCACCTTAGAGAATGCTGCCCTATGTATATAGTAATTGAACACTGGTCACTTTAATAATGTTTACATACTGTTTTATCCACTTCATATGTATTTACTGTATTCTAGTCAAGTCTCATCCTATATAACTACTGCTGTACACACCTTTTCTATTCAAATACTGTCCATAATGTCTATACACACCATCATATAAATATATATTTATATTCTTGACTATGACATTGCTCGTTATAATATTTCATAACTTTTTTATGTATTGTTTTGTATTGTTCGCTATTACTGCACTGTTGGAGCAAGGAACATAAGCATTTCACTACACCCGCAATAACATCTGCAAAATAGATGTACACTACCAATAAAATGTGATTTGATTTGATGGTCGACAGTGCAACTGCAACACACATGCATGCATGCACACACTCACACACTCACAGACACACACACGCATATTTCAGAAATGTACACCCACTCTACTAATGAAGAGACTGCTCATTTAAATCCCAGTCTTATGTCAATCTTCTGGGCAGTGAATGATTCCCATATGTTTGTGTGCCAGCCTCCGGCTGAGTGTAGCCAAATCCCTCAGTGCTATAAGCTCCAAGACACTGATGGCTTTATTTGCAATGCTGAAAAATACCATTGGTTTAGGTGCAGATTGTGCCACTAGCCTAGCGTCATGAGGGGACAGAGACAAACTACTCAATATGATAGATTTATAATCAGACTAATGGTTTTAAAACAATCATTAAGGAGTTGCTTCCATTTTCTCAATTGTATTCCACTTGACTGGACTTGGAACAAACAGATGAGTTCTAACAAGGTAAGAGCAAGGCCAGTCTTGACAAGAGGTAAAGGAAAGTGGATGGTAAGGCCAGGTCGGGTCAGGTAAAACTAACACAGAGAGAGTTTTGCTGCTGAACACAGGGCTGATAAGTTTAAAAAGGATGTTGGCTGAGCTGGTGAGTAAATAAAAAACAACCTTGTAAGCAGGACTAATGGAGACTCTCGGTTGGATAAACAATTAGAATTGATCAATGAGAAAATAAAAGGAATTACAGAGAAGTTCATCAGTCATTTTATGTTTTTAATTATTGCTAATGATGTTTGGAGGAACTGAGGTTGGGGGTCCAAGGGACAAACCATGAGAGGAGCCACCAGTGACACTCAGACCAGGCAGCTGCTGTGTGTCAGATCAAGAGCTTTGAGTGATGTGATGTCCAGAGCCGGCTCTAGCCTTTGGATGCCCTAAGCGAGATTTGGTTGGGCCTCCCCCCCACCAAGTGGGCACAATTTGTTAGTGGCCCCCCTCTTGATGGAGGAGAGAAAAATGTACATTCAAAAGTAAATTTCCTGCAATTCTACACATTTTGCCATGGGGTGTAGATAACATTTTGCAGTTTTAAAGCACGTTTTTTCTGAAGTTCGCTTATGCCTGGAGCCAGCCCTGGTGATTTCCACACACGTCCAAACACAGACAGAGAGAGGGAGGGGTGGTAATAGAGAGACTGAGAGAGAGAGAGAGAGAGAGAGAGAGAGAGAGAGAGAGAGAGAGAGAGAGAGAGAGAGAGAGAGAGAGAGACAGTCAGACAGACTAGAGGTTTTCACGGATATACCCGAACCCGATTACCCAAGGTCTGATTCAAAATTCTGTAGTTGACCCTCAGATCCCGGATTTGATCACGCTCGGCGGCCACGAACCTCGGATCTGTCTGAAAATATGTGAAATACCGACCAGATCCGAAATCATATTTGAAGAAGAAAATATCCTTCTGAAAAGAAATATCCTCTATAAATCACATTTCCTACGCATAGTAGTTGGTTAAGTCAATAGCATTAATCTCTCTACTCCGCCTGTCTGCCTCTCTCTGTCCAGCTTGAGCTCTCGCTATAGCGAACATACAACATTATTTCAACTGGGCCCTCACTGTTTCCTGCTCAAAAATAGCTCGAAACAGAGACAATTGTATTAGCGCAAGGGAGGAGTGTTCAGGTACACTCTTAGAAAAAAGGGTTCTTTGGGCCCTTTACTAAAAAAGGTTCTATATACACGGAGTTCACAAAACATTAGGAATATTTTCCTAATATTGAGTTGCACCCCCTTTTTCCCTCAGAACAGCCTCAATTCATGGGGGCATGGACTCTACAAGGTGTCAAAAGCGTTCCACAGGGATGCTGGTCCATGTTGACTCCAAAGCTTCTCACAGTTGTGTCAAGTTGGCTGGATGTCCTTTGGGTGGTGGACCATTGTTGATACACACGGGAAACTGCAGAGTGTGAAAAACCCAGCAGCGTTGCAGTTCTTGACACACTAAAACCCATTGCACCTGGCACCTACTACCATTCTCCGTTCAAAGGTACTTAAACCTTTTGTCTTGCCCATTCACCCTTTGAATGGCACACATACACAATCCATGTCTTAATTGTCTCAAGGCTTACAAATCCTTATTTAACCTGTCTCCTCGCCTTCATCTATACTGATTGAACTGGATTTAACAAGTGACATCAATAAGGGATCATAGCTTTCACCTGGTCAGTTTATGTCATGGAAAGAGCAGGTGTTCCTAATGTTTTGTACACTCAGTGTACATACCCAGTGAATGCAAAGAACCTTGAGGGTTGCATCCCTACGCCAGAGTGTAGCCTAATGGCAATTTTAGAAATCAACAGCTAACAAAAGCTAACCCAGTTACATCAAACTCTGAAATGACAGGTAACATTCCCTTTTAATTTGTTATAGCTGTTTTCCATTGACATTTATATCCATATTAATGAAGCTCTTGCATGATTTCGCCTAATCAGAAAAATGGCTTGCTAGTGGAAAGAATAAATAATGTGTTTAATAAAAGCATGTTCTATACAGAACCTTTGGTCAATTCAAAATGGAACTGCCAGTCAGTTCAATTCCGCCTGTTTTTTTCCAGTGCCTGAGCCAGGATTCTAACCGGCCACAGGCCCAACTCCTGTCACAGATCCAGCTCCTTAGCTGCTGGGCTACCTGCTTGACTGGTTCCAGAGAAGAAGAAAAAAGGAGCAAAAACATTTGTTCATCTTCAGAAATAAGCACGTGTTCATCTGCCAAAAGGAAGACAAAATGCTCTGCAGACATAATTATTATGATGTAGAAGAACAACTTACTGTGCATGCAGTTGTTGTCAGCAGCAGCTGAGAGAGAGATCCTCTGCCTCTGATAGTTCTGTGTTACTGCCAGACTGAGCAAAACCTAGATAGTGTGTTCAAAGCCATGTAATGATTAACTAGGCTATTGAATCACCAAGACTTATTATACATAATTTATTATAAATAATTTATACATCCCTCCTCTCAGTCAGCAACAGTCTTCTAATGGCTTCATGAAACATAGGCTAGTCTCCTCAATTGACTCCACACTGAAATTCTGAAATAAAATAAACAATTAGCTGATTGCCAATGTCACACTGGGTCTTTAGCTCTATTTGGCATATCCCAGTAAGTTGATCTGACAACTGGAGGGCTGCTGGGTTCACATCCTCAAAACATTCCCTTACAGTTGGGCCCTTGAGCAGGGCCCTTGAGCAAGGCCCTTAACTCCACAACATGCTCTCCTTCCAGGGGCGCTACATGCAGCTTGAACCTGAGGTCTGCTGATTGGGAGGGTTGAGAATGGAGCAGAAGATACGTTTTGGTTGTTCACTGTAACTAATGGACAAAGTATATTGCATTGTATTGTATTGTATTGTATTGTATTGTATTGTATTGTATTGTAGCCTATTGCAAAGATGTCAGCCAGAGTTGACATGGGCTATCATTCAAACAAAGAGATGCCTCCCTGGCCACCAGTGCATATTTTCAAACTACAGTATGTTTGCATATAATGACAATACATTCTAAAAACTATACTGGTATTCTTTTGTCCACTATTTAATTGTTTATTCAATTATATTCTTAGCTCAAAAAATGAATACTTAGTTAGTAGTAGCCATAATTCATAAATAGCACCATGCAGGGTTCTATATGCAACCCTTTTGGTTCAGTGAAGAAGAACCTCTAGGGTTCTATATATAACTTTTAGGGGTTCCATATATGAAGCAAGCAATAGAACCCTTTTTGGTTCTATAAGGAACTTTTTCTTCTAAGCGTGTAGCCTATTTTATGACGTTTCCACTGGAGATATGGGATCAGCAATTTTGCTATTTCACATCGAGGCGTGGTGGTTACTTAGGCCTATCGAAAAGGAGTGTTGGACAGATTTTTCAAATAGGAACTATTGTCATTCGCAATGGATGTAAAACACTGTGTTGACTTTCTGTGTGAGATGAAAAAGAAAATACTTTGAGAAGCTCTGCAGCTCAAGTAGTGATGAGTTAAGACCATCAGAAATAGGGAACTTTTATAAGCCTACATTTGCACAATTCAGGCCTGGTAATTATATAGTGAGGGAAAAAAGTATTTGATCCCCTGCTGATTTTGTACGTTTGCCCACTGACAAAGAAATGATCAGTCTATAATTTTAATGGTAGGTTTATATGAACAGTGAGAGACAGAATAACAACAAAAAAATCCAGAAAAACACATGTCAAAAATGTTATAAATTGATTAGCATTTTACTGAGGGAAATAAGTATTTCACCCCCTCTCAATCAGAAAGATTTCTGGCACCCAGGTGTCTTTTATAAAGGTAACGAGCTGAGATTAGAAACACACTCTTAAAGAGAGTGCTCCTAATCTCAGCTTGTTACCTGTATAAAAGACATCTGTCCACAGAAGCAATCAATCAATCAGATTCCAAAGTCTCCACCATGGCCAAGACCAAAGAGCTCTCCAAGGATGTCAGGGACAAGATTGTAGACCTACACAAGGCTGGAATGGGCTACAAGACCATCGCCAAGCAGCTTGGTGAGAAGGTGACAACAGTTGGTGCGATTATTCGCAAATGGAAGAAATACAAAAGAACTGTCAATCTCCCTCGGCCTGGGGCTCCATGCAAGATCTCACCTCGTGGAGTTGCAATGATCATGAGAACGGTGAGGAATCAGCCCAGAACTACACGGGAGGATCTTGTCAATGATCTCAAGGCGGCTGGGACTATAGTCACCAAGAAAACAATTGGTAACACACTACGCCATGAAGGACTGAAATCCTACAGCGCCCACAAGGTCCCCCTGCTCAAGAAAGCACACATACATGCCCATCTGAAGTTTGCCAATGAACATCTGAATCATTCAGAGGAGAACTGGGTGAAAGTGTTGTGGTCAGATGAGACCAAAATGGAGCTCTTTGGCATCAACTCAACTCGCTGTGTTTGGAGGAGGAGGAATGCTGCCTATTACCCCAAGAACACCATCCCTACCGTCAAACATGGAGGTGGAAACATTATGCTTTGGGTGTGTTTTTCTGCTAAGGGGACAGAACAACTTCACCGCATCAAAGGGACGATGGACGGGGCCATGTACCGTCAAACCTTCCCTCAGCCAGGGCATTGAAAATGGGTCGTGGATGGGTATTCCAGCATGACAATGACCCAAAACACACGGCCAAGGCAACAAAGGAGTGGCTCAAGAAGAAGCACATTAAGGAGTGGCCTAGCCAGTCTCCAGACCTTAATCCCATAGAAAATCTGTGGAGGGAGCTGAAGGTTCGAGTTGCCAAACGTCAGCCTCGAAACCTTAATGACATAGAGAAGATCTGCAAAGAGGACTGGGACAAAATCCCTCCTGAGATGTGTGTAAACCTGGTGGCCAACTACAAGAAACGTCTGACCTCTGTGATTGCCAACAAGGGTTTTGCCACCAAGTACTAAGTCATGTTTAGCAGAGGGGTCAAATACGTATTTCCCTCATTAAAATGCAAATCAATTTATAACATTTTTGACATGTGTTTTTCTGGATTTTTTTGTTGTTATTCTGTCTCTCACTGTTCAAATAAACCTACCATTAAAATTATAGACGGATCATTTCTTTGTCAGTGGGCAAACGTACAAAATCAGCAGGGGATCAAATACTTTTTTCCCTCACTGTATGCATGCTCAATTAATGTGTACAAATTAGCGGGAGACAGAGCGCATTCTGGAGAGAGAAGCGCCTATAGTGTGTCTTCACCACACACAACTTCCCTTCTCCTTGTGTTGACATTTTAAATTAGGGATGTCATTTATGAAAACAATAAGCTGTAGTGTAGACCACAATTAAGTTATTTTATACTGAAATATAAACACAACATGTAAAGTGTTCGTCCCATGTTTCATGAGCTGAAATAAAAGATCCCTGAAATTGTATATACGCACAAAAAGCTTATTTCTCTCAAATTTGGTGCACAAATTTGTTTACATCCCTGTCCAACCGGCTTCACAACCGCAGACGTGTAACCACGCCAGCCCAGGAGCTCCACATCTGGCTTCTTCACCTGCGGGATCGTGAGACCAGCCACCCGGACAGTTGATGAAACTGAGGAGTATTTTGGTCTGTAATAAAGCCCTTTTGTGGGGAAAAACTCATTCTGATTGACTGGGCCTGACTCCCCAGTGGGTGGGCCTATGCCCTCCCAGGCCCACCCATGGCTGCAACTCTGCCCAGTCATGTGAAATCCATAGATTAGGGCCTAATGAATTTATTTCAATTGACTGATGTCCTTATATGAACTGTAACTCAGTAAAATCGCTGAAATTGTTGCATGTTGTGTTTATATTTTTTGTTCAGTATAGATAGGCCTACAACAGAAAATGCATATAAAACGTTAACGTTCCCTGCCTGCCAGACAAGTCAAAACAATTCTATTGGCTTGCACATCAATAAAGCTGCATTTTTTTTATCTTTATGATCGATTTGGGTCCGATACAGACCCGACCCAATTTGGATCCGATTCTCCCTCATCTCAGACATATTTTGGGTCCGATCTTGTCCACCACAGATCCAAATCGGATTGGGTATTGATTTTCCCAAATAAATTACGGGTTCTGTCGGTGTCTGATGGGAATTTCAAGGATCCAATTCGGTTCAGACCTTAATTTCGGGATTCCGAGAAGACCTCTAAGTCAGACAGACAACCATAGAAATGCTGCTGCCAGTCGCCAAGGATTCTCAGCGACAGTCGCCAGTACCATCATCACCTCCAGTATCTCCACCGGGAGCAGCATCCCTCAGACCTCTCAGAATGTGTGTGAGTGAGGGTGTTTTAGGTTTGGTGTGTGTGTGTGTGTCGGGGGGGGTGGGGGGGGAATTCAGAGAGGAGAGAGAGAAATAAATAAATAACAAAATCAAATGACAGAAAAAATTGAAAATAAAAACTCTACCAGAAAGACAGAGCCTCTTAAATGGCCTCTGAGGCACTCTAGTCGGTGTGCTTTTAAAGCATCATTACAAAGTGAAATAAGCTCTGAACATAATGCCCAGAAGAGCACAAGAGAGAGACAGAGAACAACAGTGTTTATGGTCACCAGCATTAGCATGCACCATACTCTCTCAGCCCCTCCTCTGACCAAAAAAGGCCTCAATATAAGCCTTCAGTATTCCTACTTTTTAGGTTAATAACACTTTCAGATTTTACATAAATAACACACAAGCATGCTAACTCTTCCTACTTACTGTTCTTAACCGCTCTTACAACCTTCCCAGTCTATCCCTCAGCATTGGTTGGTCATTTCTATTCGTCAATGTAACCCCTGATCTGACTTGCTACATTTGACATTTTAGTCATTTAGCAGACGCTCTTATCCAGAGCGACTTACAGTTAGTGAGTGCATAATTTTTTTTTCTCCATACTACCACCTCTTCTTTGCCACATCCACTGTCTGTCTCTAAAACCACTAAAATGCCCAATTAATGAGGTCAGGAAATGTCAATGCTGCTTATTAGGTCCTCCACACATTATCACCTCCTGATTCCACCACACATACACCTTTTACTCCAGCCAAAACAAAAGATAGATACAGACATGGAGAGAGACACACACAGCCTTTAGAAAAAGGCTTTAGACATTATTTTTTTGAAAACCACCGTTTGCTGAATCTCTTATACGAGTTCCTGACAGTAAAAAGGACAAAAGCATCAAAAGGCATGCCACCTCTGCTGTGTTGACTGGCCTATAGTCGATCACTTACCTATAATGTCTCTGTGATATAACTACCCCTTCTTCTCCGCTCTCATCAACTCACACTCAGCAGCTGTGTATATTTTTACATTTTAGTCATTTAGCAGACGCTCTTATCCAGAGCAATTAGGGTTAAGTGCCTTGCTCAAGACAGATTTTTCACCTAGTCGGCTCGGGGATTAGAACCAGCGACCTTTCGGTTACTGGCACAACGCTCTTAACCACTAAGCTACCTGCCGCCCCATAGAGTGATTCAGTTTTGTGAAGAGCCAGAATCATTTCGCATTTTGCATCGATAAACCTGTACTCTGGGAGGTTCACACAGTTGACTCTTCAGTTGCTGCTACAGCATGGTCGTCCTGACTTATTGTCCTTTATTGATTGAAGTTAAGCGCAGCGTAGTAATCAAACAGGTGGTATAGAAGCCTGTCGAGTTTCTGTTGTGTGCTTTCCTGGTCAACCATGGTAACTCACTGTAACTGTTAAGTACACTGTGTTCTTCTCCCCACACCTCTTAGGAGTGGGAGATCTGTGAAGTGCCTCTCATCTGCCCATGGATAATTTTGAGCACGATAGCTTCAGACAGTAGTTGGTACTGTAGAAGTATATAACATAAACTCAGCCATTTTTTGTTTGAGGGGCCATTTGTCTGTAATAAATGTCAGTTGATAACTCATCGCCCCTATTTTTAGATTGGCATCCAGCCCCACATATGTTGTTCACTCCTGAAGACACTCTCTTGCTTTGTTCTCTCCCTGATGAATCAACTAGCAAAACACCATTCTTATGAAATAACCAGTTGTATACTTCCCACTGGGCACAGACGTCAATTCAATGTCTATTCCACGTTGGTTCAACGTCATTTCATTGAAATGACATGGAAACAATGTTGATTAAACCAGTGTGTCCCCAGTGGGCTTGTTGTCGCCAGTCGCAAGTGGTTACAGGCACAAAAAATATATATTTCACAGAAAGGAGATATAAGAAAACAGATAGCTAGGCCTTTCATTCTCTCCTACATTGTGTTTATCAGAGCAGTGAAATTATTTTCCAATGCGAAGGAGAGAGAAAATACCTGTTATACATTTCTCTATCTCAAGGTGTGAATGAACACTTCTAGAAGGCCAGCTGTTGCCATGTGAACCACAAACATAATGGTGTGTGTGCGTGTGTACATGTAGCATCTGTTGTATGTCTGCGTATAAATGATTACCACTAATAAGCATTTATCAATATGTAATTAGATTTTTATGGGTCGATAAGATGTGCACACTGATAAGATGTGCTCGGGCATAAATAATAGGAATAAGGCTGTTGTTGTTTGCTGTGGATGTGGCTTACGAGGCATGTAGCCTAGTGCTTTGTCTTCCACAGGGGCCTTCCTTCCTTCCGCTGTTCTCTCTCCATCTTCCCTCTCTATTGCTGAGATAAACAGCCAGACAGATTGGACAATCAGAACGGATTGTTGTTAGATTACCCAGCAGGCTTCTATCAGTCCCTCTGATAAGGGGTACCTTTTCATTCCCCACCCCCCCCGAATCCACACAGATTTATAGCATCCATTTCCCCCACCAATACAGTTATTACAATGTCTGTGTTCACTCTGTCACCGGTGGGTTACTGAGTGTTGGGGTGAGAATGGCTTTTTATGCACATGTCAAAATGGTAGTTCTGATTTTAATAGTCTCCAATGTGCTGGATGACACAATACAGAGAAAGCTTGTCTGTCCGTGTTGATGCTTTTGGTGACTGAAGTGATCAGATTGATTATGATTGGTTGTATAATGAGGCACATAGGCTGTCTGTTACCATTGTAGGAGTAGCTATTTCAGACATCAGTTTGACTGCTCATGTCAGTTTTAGTCCTTTTTTTTATTTAACCTTTATTTAACCAGGAAAGGCTCATTGAGATTTTAAATCTTTCAAGAGCTTCCTCGCCAAGATCGGCCAAGATCGGCAGCACCAAGTCATTACACAATTAGAGACAGACAACATGAAAAACTACAAGTAATCTAGTAAACATCCATAGAAATCACAGGAGCATAACAAAATCATAAAACAGCAATTTAAAAACATTGACAGGTCAAGGAATCAGCCTCAAAATCCTTCATCAATGATTTAAAAACACCAATCGGGACAAGTTCTTCCAGTTTAAGAGTATGTTGTAAGGCGTTCCAAGCCGATGGCGCAGAGTACATAAAAGCCCTTTTACCAAATTCAGTTCAGACATTTGGAACATTTAGCAGGATAAAGTCCTGCGAACGAAGGGAGTACCCACCACATTTATGAAGAATAAAAATGCCCAGATAAAATGGTAGTAATCCCAAAATGGCTTTGTAAATAAAAGTATACCAGAGACTGAGCCTACGAGTGACTAGAGAAGGCCAGCCAACCCTGGTATATAAAGTGCAATGGTGCGTAAGGGTTTTGCAGTTTAAAATAAATCTCAATGCTCCATGATAAAGGGTGTCAATTGATCTCAAACACTGAGCGGAAGCGATCATATATAAAATATCTCCATAGTCTAGTATAGGCATAAATGTAGATCATACTAGCCTCCTTCTGGCTTCAAAATCAAAACAACTTCAGCTTCAATTTTTTTGTAAGTTATTGAATATGCAATTTAAAAGAGAGGCTGTCATTCAATAAAAATTCCAAGATATTTATATGAGGTTACAACCTCAATCTTATTGCCCTGACAGGTAGTAATAGGTGAAATGTTCAGTGGTCTGTTTCTTGCTTTAGAAAACACCATTATTTTAGTTTTGTCAGCATTGAGGATAAGCTTTAATTGACACAAGGTATGTTGAACAGTATAAAAAGCAGTTTGCAAGTTCTGGAAAGCTTTTGTGAGAGACGAGGCACAACAATAAATAACAGTATCATCAGCATAAAAGTGAAGTTGGGCATTTTGCACATTTTTGTCTAAATTATTTATATAAATAGTGAATAAGAGGGGACCAAGTACAGAGCCCTGGGGCACACCATTACAGACAGACAATTTAACAGACATGAGCCCACAAAAATCCAGAACATCACATTGTATGATTTTTAAGTAATTAATTTGCATTTTATTGCATGACATAAGTTTTTGATCACCTACCAACCAATAAGAATTCCGGCTCTCACAGACCTGTTAGTTTTTCTTTAAGAAGCCCTCCTGTTCTCCACTCATTACCTGTATTAACTGCACCTGTTTGAACTCATTACCTGTATAAAAGACACCTGTCCACACACTCAATCAAACAGACTCCAACCTCTCCACAATGGCCAAGACCAGAGAGCTGTGTAAGGTCATCAGGGATAAAATTGTAGACCTGCACAAGGCTGGGATGGGCTACAGGACAATAGGCAAGCAGCTTGGTGAGAAGGCAACAACTGTTGGCGCAATTATTAGAAAATGGAAGAAGTTCAAGATGACGGTCAATCACCCTCGGTCTGGGGCTCCATGCAAGATCTCACCTCGTGGGGCACCAATGATCATGAGGAAGGTGAGGGATCAGCCCAGAACTACATGGCAGGACCTGGTCAATGACCTGAAGAGAGCTGGGACCACAGACTCAAAGAAAACCATTAGTAACACACTACGCCGTCATGGATTAAAATCCTACAGCGCACGCAAGGTCCCCCTGCTCAAGCCAGCGCATATCCAGGCCCGTCTGAAGTTTGCCAATGACCATCTGGATGATCCAGAGGAGGAATGGGAGAAGGTCATGTGGTCTGATGAGACAAAAATAGAGCTTTTTGGTCTAAACTCCACTCACCGTGTTTGGAGGAAGAAGAAGGATGAGTACAACCACAAGAACACCATCCCAACCGTGAAGCATGGAGGTGGAAACATCATTCTTTGGGGATGCTTTTCTGCAAAGGGGACAGGACGACTGCACCGTATTGAGGGGAGGATGGATGGGGCCATGTATCGCGAGATCTTGGCCAACAACCTCCTTCCCTCAGTAAGAGCATTGAAGATGGGTCGTGGCTGGGTCTTCCAGCATGACAACGACCCGAAACACACAGCCAGGGCAACTAAGGAGTGGCTCCGTAAGAAGCATCTCAAGGTCCTGGAGTGGCCTAGCCAGTCTCCAGACCTGAACCCAATAGAACATCTTCGGAGGGAGCTGAAAGTCTGTATTGCCCAGCGACAGCCCCGAAACCTGAAGGATCTAGAGAAGGTCTGTATGGAGGAGTGGGCCAAAATCCCATCTCACAGTTGAAGTGTACCTATGATAAAAATGACAGACCTCTACATGCTTTGTAAGTAGGAAAACCTGCAAAATCGGCAGTGTATCAAATACTTGTTCTCCCCACTGTATATCAGACAGATAGTTAGCAAACCATCCAACTGCATGCTCCGAAAGACCTACACTCGACAATCTCTGCCTCATTATAGCATGATCAACTGTATCAAAAGCCTTAGAGAGATCACTAAAAAGTGAGACACAGTGCTGTTTTTTTGCAAGGGCTTCGGTGATATCATTTAAAACCTTCATGGCTGCTGTAATTGTGCTATGCTACTTCCTGAATCCCGATTGGTACATTGATAAAATAGAGATAGTAAATAAAAACAATTTTAGCTGTTCACTAACAAGGGTGCCAGGGGTGACAGCTTTGACATGGGCCAATAATTATTTAAAAGAATTGGAACTCCCCCTTTTAAAAGTGGTAGGACAAATGCTGATTTCCAGATCCTTGGAATTTCATTATATTCCAGGGTTAGATTGTACAGATATGTAAGTGGTTCAGCTATTAAATCAGCTGCCAGTTTTAAAAAGCAGGGATCAAGAAGATCAGGACCTGCAGGCTTTCTCTGATCTAAGGATTTCAGGGCATTATGTACCTCCTGCACTGAGAACAGTGAAAAGCTCAAAGTTTGACCAGCTCTCACCTGTTCATCCACACAAGGTTGTACAGAGACAGCGGATACTGAATCAAACAGCCTACCAGATGATACAAAGTGCTCATTGAAACAATTCAACATTTCAGTTTAGTCATATACAGCAACAGAGTCCTTCAATACACATGACGGTAATTCATTAACATTACTGTTACCAGACATAGACTTAATAGCCTTCCAAAACAATCTAGGGTCATTCAGGTTATCAGTGGTAACAGACATAAAATATTCAGACTTGCCCTTCTTGATTAGAGAAGAACACTTGTTTCGTAGCTGCCTAAAAAGAAGCCAATCAGCATCAGAACATGATCTCCTTGCTTTAGCCCAGGCTAGATTACGTTTGTGAATAATACAGGACAGCTCAGAAGAAAACCATGGATTATCCCACCCTTTAACACTGAACCTGCGGAATGGGGCATGTTTGTTTATCATGAAAGAACTTCAAGGCAGTTTCCACATCAGGAATAAGCTCAATCTTGCTCCAGTCAAAATAAAACAAATCATGAAAGAAATCTGCTCATTAAAACTCTTAAAATGTCTCTAATGAATAAAGCGTGGGTTTGTCTTAAGTACCTTAGTATTTCTAACAGCAACAACAGCACAATGGTCACTTAAATCATTACAGAAAAACCAACCGCAGAATATTTATGTGGAACATGTGTCAATATCAAATCAATCAGGGTAGATTTCTCTGGACATTTGAGATTTGGGCGGGTGGGTGAATTATCAACTGGGTAAGATTCATAGAATTACAATACATTTTAAAATCAACAGACACCGGCTTTAACCAACACCAGTTGACATCACCAATCAAGATAATTTCACTGTAAAGAAGTTTAGACATAAGATGCATTAGAGAAGAAAATGCATCACAGAGAGGAGAGGGAGGTCTACAACAGCCAATCACAGTTATAGAGAGACCCTTTGAAACCTCAAGATTCAAAGTAAGAAATTCCAACTGTTTACAAATAGTTTCAGAGTTTGCCACACTTACAAGGAATTTAGTCTTTACATATATAGTCACACCCCCAACTTTCTTAACTCTATTAGTGCGATACACATCATAACCATTTATACAAATATCCTTATCAAGAAAAGACTTGCTGAGCCAGGTTTCAGAAAACACAATTATATCAGCATCAGTTGATTTAGCCCAAATCCTAACCCCGTTAATTTTAGACAACAGGCTGCGTACCTTTAAATGAAAAATACCAAAACCAGATCTAGATTTAAAATCAGAGGGTGTTTGGAGACATTGCATTTCAGGGCCAGGGTTAGGTTGCACGTTACCTGATATCAACAAAAGAATAACTAGGCACCTCTGTTTAATAACCTTGCACGGCTTCTCTTTTTTAAGAGATCTACAGCAAGCGAATTGTGAGTTTCCAGACAATACAAAACAGTCATTTAAAACCATTAAACTTTAGTAGTGACACAAGTTCGTACTGTTCACATCATGACACAAATGCATCGGCACTTGGATGAGTGGACAGAGTGAAAAAGGGCGGGTTTCCGCAGACACAATGTCTAATGGATGGTAGAGCACATTGTCAGATGTACTCACCCAGCACAATGTTTGTTTCCTCCAGAGTTCAGTAAAGTCAGTGCGCAAAGCAATGCCACGAAAATTGTCATTTTCTCTGAGAGATGTAACAAATAGAGTGTATGTATGTGAATGTGCGCCCGTGTGAGTAGATTGGGGGTGGGGGTCGATTGAGAGAGCGGGTTGGGGATTGTTGAGCTGGCACTGACAGCCAGGTGGAGAGCGAAGAGGAGCAGCTTGGACGAGACACTCCGCGGAGGGAAAACAGAGGATATAACCCAGGCCAGCCAGAGAGAGGGTTACTTTGGTAAACTTCGAGTAAGGAAGTGCAAATAGCGATACAATTTTTTTTATCTGAGTTGAGGGAGACCCGCGATCTTTACACCAGCAAAATTAAATAGTTTGCACTACACAACAAGAAAAGTGTAGATTTGCTCCACCATCAATTAATAAGTTATTAGTAGGTTAAAAACGACTAGTCACAGACAAACGACTTGACATGCTGCCATTTTACCTACAGAGACATAATTCTAATAGATTTTCCACCCAAAGCCTGCTTTTCAATAAACAAAAACTATAATAGCCTAGCTGAATTAAGTGGCTAGATAAGATTTTGCCATAATTTTGTATGGGCCAGGTAGCCCAATATGTCAATCAACAATTGACATTACATAAAACCTCATATGCATACTCGTGGTAATTCCCAATTAATTACTGAATGTCTTCAATATTGATATATAAGAGTATGATGGAAAGATCTAGCTGACTATTGTACCTTTTGTAAAAATCAACAATAAAGCAAAGATCGATCAACAAGATTTCTGCTTCACCTTGATGCAGCCCATTAGTCAAGGTCTTGTAAAATATAACATTTTGAGTATAAAAATATTCACATATACAGTACCAGTCAAAAGTTTGGACACACCTACTCATTTAAGGTTTTTTCTTTATTTCTACTAAAAGCATTGCAGGTGAAGCTGGTTGAGAGAATGCCAAGAGTGTGCAAAGCTGTCAACAAGGCAAAGGGTGGCTATTTGAAGAATCTCAAATATAAAATATATTGATACATGATGATATACATGATTCCATATGTGTTATTTCATAGTTTTGATGTCTTCACTATTATTCTACAATGTAAAAATAATAAAAATAAAGAAAAACCCTTGAATAAGTAGGTGTGTCCAAACTTTTGACTGGTAGTGTATATCTCTTATTGGGCTGAATTGAGTTGGAGAATAAAAATCAATGACATGGTAAATAAACTACTAGTTGAACTAGGATGTCCAAGTAGCATGCTAAGTCATACATCCTGTTGTGAGGAATATCCTGTTTCAAGGTCAGCTATTCCTATAAGTAGTTAGATAGGCCTTCATTGAGATTTTACTAGATAACAAATAAATGAAATAAAATAAAAAATCATGTTTTACAAACAAAATATACTTTATTATCCCCAAGATAAAATTATGACTTGTTGGATACTCTGTGCAATCCAATGTGTGTGCACACTCTTTTTACAGAACACTGTCAGTTGGAATGCAGCCTAAATGACAACTCATAACCTCAGCACCATAACATAGGGACTTGGGGGTGTTCAGAGCATATTACAGAGAGACTCATTAACGATATCACACAACGTGAAGTACCACCTCATTATTAGCATTGAAAGGTGCTAGCCCTGTCCACTCTCTCGTCCAAACAAAAGATAACCTAAATTCATCCATGATATGAGACCCCAAATCCTTTCCACACACATACATGTGCGCTGACAGAAAACATGGTCAGACTGTTGTTTTTTTAGATTGTTGATGAGCAGTTGTAGTTATTGAACCACTGAAATGGTACTGGTTGTAAAGGAAACTGTTACTGAAACGTCAGTAGAGATACACATGTGCAAATGCACAATGAGAGATTATTTGAGTCTGATGAAATCTTGCAGAAGTAAACCTAACATGAAACTAGGCAATAAATAAGACAATGGGGGTAATACATAATTTTGGCGGGTAAAGCGATTCCTTTCCTTGACCGACTGTGAGCATAATCATCATCCACATTATTGCTCCTAATCTGAATAATATAGAATCCTGCTGGACCCTTGAAGGGGAGGAGGCTGATCACTTCCGATGCTGGGCAGCGATGTAGAGAGCCATCAGGCAGTAGAGGATCCCGCCGATGGTCAGGCCCATGGTAGTCCTGTACAGCATCTTGTCCATCAGGGCTCCCTTCAGGTGCACAGGGACACCATCAGACTTCTGCAATGTACAAAGAGAATTAGATATTTGATAGCAATCCCCAACTCCCCACTGTGAGTCACAGGGGGAAATCCTGAGACATGTCAAGTCCAAACTTTATTACTGCTCACAACTTCTCTGCAGGGACAGAGAAGGAGTGTATAACTTTCTAGTAGTATGATTTTAATCTCTATCAGTGCAAGTACATTTTGGCAGTGAAAGTTCATGGTTATCAAAGTAAATTTCCACAGGATTATATTATCGTTGTATCTTCTAACCAAACAAACCAAGGTCAAGTAGGGAAAACTGCCACACAAGCTTAATACGTTTTCACATAACCCCAGTGACCCGATAACATATAAGCAGGGTCTAGGTCAAACAAAGGTTAGAGAAGTTTGTCTGTACCTGGAAGAGTTTTTGTAGGTCAGGGACTTTGTTGTGTCCCAGGTACTCCACCATGTTCCCTGCCTCTGACACATATTTGGTGGGGGTGGCAAAGATCATTGGGGGAGCCTCCGTGGGTACAGTTACCCGCAACCCCTGGAGAGACAACAGAACTTTAGACTGAATACCACATGACCCAAACACATAGACCATCTAGCTAATGGGGAAAGGGGGATACCTAGTCAGTTGTACAACTGAATGCATTCAACTGAAATGTGTCTTCCGCATTTAACCCAACCCCTTTGAATCAGAGAGGTGCGGGAGAGCTGCCTTAATCAACATCCACGTAATCAGCACCCGGGGAACAGTGGGTTAACTGCCTTGCTTAGGGGCAGAAATACTTTTACCTTGTCAGCTCGGGGATTCGATCCAGCAACCTTTTGGTTACTGGCCCAACACTCCTACACGCCAGGCTACACTATCACACCGTGCAATATGCATTCAAGCAATACTTACTCATGAGACACACAGTCCACAAACCCAAGTTGCTTGTGTATAATAAGTTAATGTAAACCCACTGACTGATGAAGGGTCAAAATGTATCAGGACGTGTGGGTGGGGCTAACTCGACATGATTGTTTCACGAAATTGGGGAGAAAAGGGGTAAAAGTACAAAAAAATTCAGAGGTAGCTAGTTATAAAAACAAGCTAGATAGCGAATGTTAGCTCACTACCTTACCTACTAGGGTACTAATCTTAACTAACTTTATAGATTATAGCTAGCTCTCTAGTTATGCATGTTTAGTAGTTCATCGACTAGCTACTGCCGGTAATCCAGAATGTCTCGGCAACAAAACGCTGCTAGTTAGCTAACGTTACAACGTTAACGTTAGATAAACCACAGCAGCTTGCCAGTTTCCTAGTTAAAGCTAATGTGTTAGTATAGAGCCTAGCTAGTTCGCTTTATCAGTTCAGTCGCCTTAGCCAACTACAATAAGCTAGCCAGTTAATTGTTATAAAACAATATCTGTCTTACGATTTTTTTGCGATGTTGTGTAAATCCATGCATTTGTTTGTTTTGCCAAACTGAAACCGTGTAAATTAGCAAACTAGCTGCTTTCCACAATCCGAGTCGTGTTGCTAACCTTTTCAATGAAAGCTATGAAGTCAATTTTATTTACTTTCAAAGTGTTCTTTGACACAGTACATTTATGGGAGCAAGATTTCTGAACAGGCTTCGAAACCATGGCAGGACTATTAGAAGCACTAGTGATTCTGAGTGATTCTATATATCTGGGCCTCTCTAGCCCATTACTGATTCTGAGTGATTCTGTATATCTGGGCTTCTCTAGCCCCCCCCCCCCCAAGCATTCAGTTCTTTGACCCGCTTTCCTACTGATCAACCTTTAGGCCTCAATCACTACCTCCCTGAACATTTTCTTTAAAGGGAAACTTCACAATTCTTTCAACTTCATCTTCTCCAGCACCACAACAACATCAACAAATGTGAAAATGGTGCGTTTCTATGTTTTGTAGTAAAAAAGATAGAGGAAGATATGTGTTTCCAATGACATCATCGGTTTGCATCATGTGTTTTTTTTGTTGGTGTAATTTTACCCTTTTTTTTCTCCCCAATTTCATGATATTCAATTGCTAGTTACAATCTTCAACGGGTTCAGGAGAGGCGAAGGTCGAGACATGCGTCCTCCGAAACATGACCCGCCAAGCCGCACTGCTTCTTAACACAATGCTCGCTTAATAATTGTTTACTTTGAATGACCAACACACAGTAATCTCAGAACTTCTATAGGCAACGTTTGTCATCATGCCCGTGTGGTGTTGTGTGTCTGGCTGTGCTAATTACAAACAAGCACCAAAAGTGAGCTATCTTTCCCCATTCTACCTACCAGAGTGTTATGATGAGTTTCTCTGGTGTCAAGTAATTGAGGATGCAATAATAAACTTAAACAATTATATGGGGAGTTAATACAAAATATTTAATAGATACGGTACCGGGTTTGTCTAACAAAAGGCACGTGCTTTGCTTCTTGTCATCCCAACTACTAGACATTTACATTTACATTTTAGTCATTTAGCAGACGCTCTTATCCAGAGCAACTTACAGTTAGTGAGTGCATACATTATTAATTTTTTTCATACCCCTCGTGGGAATCGAACCCACAACCCTGCCGTTGCAAACGCCATGCTCTACCAACTGAGCTACATCCCTGCCGGCCATTCCCTCCCCTACTCTGGACGACGCTGGGCCAATTGTGCACCGCCCCATGGGTCTCCCGGTCGCGGCCGGCTACGAACCAGGATCTCTAGTGGCACAGCTAGCACTGCGATGCAGTGCCTTAGACCACTGTGCCACTAGACAAAGGAAATCTCTCAGTTTATATACTTCATGTTACACGTTTCTTCAACAACATCTGTTAACCATCAGTGGGCACTCCCTTCTTTGATGGTATTACCTTGTACCCCAAGTCAGTTTATTATGTCTATCAATCATTCTAAGATAAACCTCAGTAAGCTCCCTCGACATACTGGAATCCAGACTCTGTGGCACCAAGAGTCACCTATCTAATAAATGTAACCTTGTTCCCACAACACCATGAAAAGACATTATAACGCAGACATTTACTCTGATGCTGCCAGTGGCTTGCAGCTATCAAGAATTATGCTTACGGTGACCAAAGATTATTAGAGAGATGTTCAGGCTGAACTGATGGGGAATCCATTTAGATGACAGCTGAGAAGTGATACGATTTCCCTTCACAACAAAACAGAAGATTCTCGATTAGAGTTAATGTAACGTTAGCTAGCATGCTAGCCTAGCTGGACTAGGTAAGTTAGCTAGCTAATGTTACAGGCCTGTATTGAACTCTGAAAGCCATCAGCTAAATCATATATATAGCTAACTTTTGGATACACACTGTCAATCAATTTCACCTATGCCATGGTAGTCACTGCTAGACTGGTAACTTTAGCAGAGTAAACATGTTTGTTTGTTTGTTCTTTGACTAGCATTAGCTAATGTAAGCTAACTAACGTTAGCAAATAAGAGTAGCTCAATCTGGTAAGGATCTATTCCACCCTTGTCTGGAAAACACTCCGTTACTAAAAATAGAATTGTCGATATAGCTAACTCACTCTCTGTTTGTTTGTTGGTAGCAATGATGAATGTGTATAAATCGTATATGGTTGGCTGGCAATCTTGCTGCCAATTTAGTGACGCTAGTGCTGGATTCTATCTAGAAATATACTTATTAATGTTACCATACTAGAACTTAATGATTACTTTACATGTATAAGGAATGTATATGTTAGGGGTCAAGGAAGGGTAAAGACGAACTAGGTGTGTGGAAAGTTATTGAGTGAAATGTAATGTGAGAGAAAAGGGGAATAGAGGATATGACCCAGGTCTGTTGAGTAAGGTGAACATGAGGTCACTGATAAACATCATGGAGAAGTGACCGGATAAAGAGGAACTGCTAGCAGGCTGCTTAACTGCGAAGACAACAGCGCAACATTTAAGCAGTATTGGGCAACAGATAGCAGTTCTGAGAAGTTACACCCCTAATCTCATCTTGACATATAAATGCCTGTTTGATCATGTGCAAAATATGCTTGCAGCTGAGGCACCCAATGGGGTGAATAAACTTGGTTTGAGCTTTTTCTAGTCGTCCGTTTGAGTTTTTACTCTGTTTGTTCAGAACCTAACAGTTGGCGTTGTTGGCAGGATTCACCACGATTTATAGTCGAACTGGAGAGTCCGAATCGGTGGAGCAGGAGCCGGCACCAAAAACAAGGTAGGCACAGTTTGTCACGCCCTGACTCAGGGGACTCTTATATGTTGAGTCAGGGTGTGTATATTCTTTGTTGTGTATGTTCTATGTTGTTTTACTAGTAGGTGTATATCTATGTTGGCCAGTGTGGTTCCCAATCAGAGGCAGCTGTCGCTCGTTGTCTCTGATTGGGGATCATAGCCCAGTGCGTCCTGTGCCAGCACCCCGCACGTGTAGTGCGAAAGTGGGCAGCCAGCCAGGACGGGTTGTGCCAGCTCTCCGCTCTAGACATCCAGTCCGCCTACACAGTTCGGCCCGGCCTGTTCCTGCTCCTCGCACCAAGCCAGTGGTGCGCGTCGCCAGTCCGGCCCGGCCTGTTCCTGCTCCTCGCACCAAGCCAGTGGTGCGCGTCACCAGTCCGGCCTGGCCCGTTCCTGTCCCTCACATCAAGCCAGTGGTGCGTGTTCCTAGTCCGGTCCGGCCCGTGCCTGCTCCTCGCACCAGACCAGTGGTGCGTTTGTCCAGTCCGGCACGGCCCGTGCCCGTCAGCTGCTCCACTCCGGAGCCAGAGCAGTCCGCTCCACCGGTGCCTGATCCAGCTCCGGTCAGCTGCTCCACTCCGGAGCCAGAGCAGTCCGCTCCACCGGTGCCTGATCCAGCTCCGGTCAGCTGCGCCACTCCGGAGCCAGAGCAGTCCGCTCCACCGGTGCCTGATTCAGTTCCGGTCAGCGGCTCCTGTCCAGACCATGACGTCAGCCCCTCTCCAGGTTCGGGGTCTCCCACACCAGGGTCCAGACAGGGCCTGGCGTATCGTGGGAGGAAGGAGAGGGGATGCAGCGCGCGGAGGTCCAGACCAGACCAGGGGCGCAACAGGGAGGCGGAGAGTGAGAGGTCGTCTCGCCCCGAGCCGAATCCGCCTCTGAGGCGGAATGCCCACCCGGCCCCTACCCTGTTATGTTTATGTTGTGCGGTCGGAGTCCGCACCTTTGGGGGGGGGGGGTACTGTCACGCCCTGACTCAGGGGACTATGTTCTATGTTGTTTTTCTAGTAGGTGTATATCTATGTTGGCCGGTGTGGTTCCCAATCAGAGGCAGCTGTCGCTCGTTGTCTCTGATTGGGGATCATACTTAGGCAGCCTATTGGCACTAGTGGGTTGTGGGGTCTTGTTCCTTGTAAGGTATGTTGTGTGTGTGCTACCTTGGACTTCACGTTTCGTTTCGTTTATTGTTTTGTCGAGTGTTTATTGGTTTAATAAACATGTACGTATATCACGCTGCGCCTTGGTCTGTCCCGTCATTAAACGAACGTGACACAGTTCCTACACCTGTTACCACTCATTCTGACATCTTGGGGAGGCGAGAGTCGTAGGTTGAATACAAATTATAGGATATGGACCTAGAAAGCCTGAGCTTATTCAGTAGTCCCATTGTGTTACGACTGGTCATAGATTTATGGTATAGGGTAAGTCCCAGAAGGTAAGCCCGAGCAGGGTGGTCCCTGCGGAGGGTAATTTCTGGGCGGTAAATCCCGAGTGGGATTGGTTCCCTGCTAGACCCGTAAGGGGGGGCCCTGCTGTGGTGTCCGTGAGGCCGTAGAGTGCGTGTGTGTATGGATAAATTGTCATTCTTGTGTACTAGTACGGTAGGTTGTAGAGAAGTAGTCCATGTAGGAGGACAAAGGAAGGAAGTGCATACGGTGGAGATATCTGAGGATATCTGTGCTTAAAGATGAAACATTGTCAGTGAGTGGGAATGTGGATGGGCGATAGAAGGTTGCCTGTAAGTTCTGGAGGATGGCCCCCTCCATGCTTGGAAAAGCGAAAGGATATTAGAATGTTGTTTGAAAGTGATTTGTGTGTATTAGCAGTAGCAATAAGGACAGGGAACCGTGACAGATTATGTGGAAATACGAAGACCACTGTGAGTAATTTTGATAACGTGTGTTGTCAACAACAGTGATATTTGAAGTGTGACACTGGTCTAAGATATTCGGTCTCCCATATTCTCCAGTAGTAAATTGGCAGACGCTTCAGTATCATTTTTAATACCAGGTATGAGGTCCCATGACCAAATTATTAGGCACCTATACCTTAACTACTCTCCGGGAAGTGGGTATCACTACCTGAAAAAAGTTGCAATTGTATTAGAGACGTGGGTGAGGAAATCTAAACACCCTGGACACCGTCGGGAGAGGCGTCGGAATAATAACTATTGAAATGGTTACCTGTGGCCCCGATCCTCCCTTTAAAGGGTGGCTAGAGGACGAAAAGTTTAACAAAGCCATAGAGGCGCTGAAAGAGGCGCACAAGCAATCTACCAATTCAGCTCGAATCTATCTAAAATAGAAAATTCTATCAAACCGCATGTAAATAATAATAATAATATGCCATTTAGCAGACGCTTTTATCCAAAGCGACTTACAGTCATGCGTGCATACATTTTTGTGTATGGGTGGTCCCGGGGATCGAACCCACTACCTTGGCGTTACAAGCGCCGTGCTCTACCAGCTGAGCTACAGAGGACCACGTAAATACAAAGGGTGTGATTCTCAGATTGAGAGAATTTAGGGGGGAAACATGGGCGTGGTTAGAGAGGGGGGAAACATGGGCGTGGTTAGAGAGCCGGTGTCAAATAGACACAGAGGGGTGTGGTATGACATGACCAATAGGAAACCAGGAGCGCCAAATAGGATTCATACTACTCTTGCTGAAATGTATCACTGACCGACGCACCAAAGAGAGGTGAAAATGTACTGTCAGTTCAAGACCACGTGGGAGAGTTGGGTACGGTTAAACAATGTGTTGTGTGTGCACAATGTCTATACCCATCAAACAGCTACCACTACCAGACGAACCCTCTATGTCACTGCAAAGGGAGGGCGTTGATGAATGAAACAATTGGACTCACACCACATGAGGTGGTAACTGGAGACTGATGAGAGTCCTGAGCTCTATGATTCATATGTTACAAATGAGTGATTTGGCAATTATGGGTCAATTAATGTCGTCATACTGTCAGAGAATGACCCATGCATACAGTGTGTGTAATCACAGGTTAAAGCAGCACATGAGGAGCAGACTCCTGGGCCCAGATTCACAAAACCTTCTTAAAAGTACATGTATTCTTAACTGCTATTTTTTCCTTAACTATAGACTTAAGAAGAAAGTTAAGCAAAGTAAAAAAGAATGATTGCACTATTTCTTATGTTTCTCCTTAAGAAAAAAGTTAAGAAGAAATCAGATTCTTGAACACAAAGTTCTTGGAAATGTTCTTAATTCCAATATAACTAAACCCTTATCTTAAACTCAGGGCAGTGAGAGAAAAAGCTCATGAAAGCGATTGAACATGTTTAATTCACCCACAACTTCATCTGAAAGTTTCAGTATTAATTATTTTAAACCCAAGAACATGTTTTAGAACAGTAATCTCAGTAGGAAATATGCTAACATGATTGCCATTGCTAGCTAGATAGCTAGCTAAAACAGTTGCCTAGCAACAAACATCTTAATTAGATTTGTAAGAAGTGTTTTGTGAATCTGGGCCCAGGAGATAACCGAGAGCACAGGCTGAGTTCGGGGAACCGAGTGTACATCAAGGTCCACCAGACCGGAGTGTCTGGACAGCACTGGTCCAGGCCCACACTGTTCTCCTCACCGCGCCCACAGTGGTAAAAAAACGAAGCCTCTCCCCGGTGTGTACACACTTTTCATGTGAAACGAGATCCAGCTGCATAATGGGTGAGCTGGAAGCCGCTATGATAGAGGAAGCGGAGCCAAAGAGGAAGAGTAGATTCTACTAAAAACAAGCAGTTGGGTGGGGTCTGGGAGCTACTTTAACCGTCATAGCCTTTGTGTCAGTTGCTATAATGGTCAACGCTCCATGTAAAAAGGATAAACTGACAATCCGCCAAATATGAAGACAGGAGAGTACATTAGGGTAGAAACCAGACAGGTCACGAATCATAAAGGTGGAGCCACTTGATAACAGGACTAGAACATTGGACATAGGCTGTTCAGAACAAGGTGTAGTCTTGGTACAGACAGGAGTGTGAAAGGAACGTAATGACACAGAGTCTATAGAACGAAACTACATTTTCTCTTCTGCCTCAAATGGATATAATGTGCCAGGATTCTCGATCAGCTGAAGGTCAGTTAATAACTTTCAGACTAGTGCTACCAAAACCAAAGGTTCTATTCACCAGTGATGCCCTACAATACTGCAACTAAGTGGTCAGGGAAGGTTCTAGACACCAGCAGACCACAGGCCTGTGGAAATATAGCTTGTTGGGGTAATTATACTCTGGACAATATCATGAGGGGTGAATATGGAAACCAAACTATTCTTATGGTCAATCGTCAGGGGGAATAAGAGGCATATGAGCACATGAAGGCATACTTACAGACTTGTTTAGGGGCTGAACTAGTGATGGAGACAGAAATTCATCAGTGTATATGGTATGATGAGGGAATCATGGGTCAGTCCTACGCGGTGTTAGTGGCAGATTCTGGCAGGACCGATATGATTGCATTCAGATTATCAGTCAACCTACCAGGGTAGTTACAAACAGCACAGGAATTAAATCATCAACATGTATTGATCACATCTTTACTAATGCTGCAAAAATGTGCTTTAAAGCAGTATCCAAATCCATCGGATGTAGTGATCACAATATAGTAGCCATATCTAGGAAAACCAAAGTTCCAAAGGCTGGGCCTAATATAGTGTATAAGAGGTCATACAATACATTTTGTAGTGATTCTTATGTTGATGATGTAAATAATATTTGCTGGTCTGTGGTGTGTAATGAGGAGCAACCAGATGCTGCACTTGACACATTTGTGAAATTGCTTATTCCAGTTACTAATAAGCATGCACCATTAAGAAAATGACTGTAAAGATGAGGAATTGAAAAATGTTATGGTTGTGAGGGATGAGAAAAAAGGTATGGCAAAGGAGTCTGGCAGCACAACCGATTGGCAAACGTACTGCAAATTAAGAAATAATGTGACTAAACTGAAAAAAAACAAGAAGAAACTATACTATGAAACAAAGATAAATGATATAAAGAATCATAGTAAAAAGCTTTGTAGCACCTTAAATTAAATGTTGGCCATTAGGCAAACTCAACTCCATCATTCATTGAATCAGATGGCTCATTCATCACAAAACCCACTGATATTGCCAACTACTTTAATAATTTTTTATTGGCAAGATTAGCAAACTTACAGTGAGGGAAAAAAGTATTTGATCCCCTGCTGATTTTGTATGTTTGCCCACTGACAAAGAAATGATTAGTCTATCATTTTAATGGTAGGTTTATTTGAACAGTGAGAGACAGAATAACAACAAAAAAACAGAAAAACGCATGTCAAAAATGTTATAAATTTATTTGCATTTTAATGAGGGAAATAAGTATTTGACCCCCTCTCAATCAGAAAGATTTCTGGCTCCCAGGTGTCTTTTATACAGGTAACGAGCTGAGATTAGTAGCACACTCTTAAAGGGAGTGCTCCTAATCTCAGCTTGTTACCTGTTTAAAAGACACCTGTCAATCAATCAGATTCCAAAGTCTCCACCATGGCCAAGACCAAAGAGCTCTCCAAGGATGTCAGCGACAAGATTGTAGACCTACACAAGGCTGGAATGGGCTACAAGACCATCGCCAAGCAGCTTGGTGAGAAGGTGACAACAGTTGGTGCGATTATTCGCAAATGGAAGAAACACAAAAGAACTGTCAATCTCCCTCGGCCTGGGGCTCCATGCAAGATCTCACCTCGTGGAGTTGCAATGATCATGAGAACGGTGAGGAATCAGCCCTGAACTACACGGGAGGATCTTGTCAATGATCTCAAGGCAGCTGGGACCATAGTCACCAAGAAAACAATTGGTATCACACTACGCCATGAAGGGCTGAAATCCTGCAGCGCCCGCAAGGTCCCCCTGCTCAAGAAAGAACATTTACATGCCCGTCTGAAGTTTGCCAATGAACATCTGAATGATTCAGAGGAGAACTGGGTGAAAGTGTTATGGTCAGATGAGACCAAAATGGAGCTCTTTGGCATCAACTCAACTCGCCGTGTTTGGAGGAGGAGGAATGCTGCCTATGACCCCAAGAACACCATCCACACCGTCAAACATGGAGGTGGAATCATTAAGCTTTGGGGGTGTTTTTCTGCTAAGGGGACAGGACAACTTCACCGCACCAAACGGACATGGACGGGGCCATGTACCTTCAAATCTTGGGTGAGAACCTCCTTCCCTCAGCCAGGGCATTGGAAATGGGTCGTGGATGGGTATTCCAGCATGACAATGACCCAAAACACACGGCCAAGGCAACAAAGGAATGGCTCAAGAAGAAGCACATTAAGGCCCTGGAGTGGCCTAGCCAGTCTCCAGACCTTAATCCCATAGAAAATCTGTGGAGGGAGCTGAAGGTTCGAGTTGCCAAACGTCAGCCTCGAAACCTTAATGACTTGGAGAAGATCTGCAAAGAGGAATGGGACAAAATCCCTCCTGAGATGTGTGCAAATCTGGTGGCCAACTACAAGAAACATCTGACCTCTGTGATTGCCAACAAGGGTTTTGCCACCAACTACTAAGTCATGTTTTGCAGAGGGGTCAAATATTTATTTCCCTCATTAAAATGCAAATCAATTTATAACATTTTTGACATGCGTTTTTCTGGATTTTTTTGTTGTTATTCTGTCTCTCACTGTTCAAATAAACCTACCATTCAAATACTTTTTTCCCTCACTGTAGTCATGACATGCCAGCAACAAACACTGACACTACACATCCAAGTATATCTGACCGAATTATGAAAGACAAGCATTGTAACTTTGAATTCCTTAAAGTGAGTGTGGAAGATGTGAAAAAAGTATTACTGATGATAATAGCAGACGATATTGCCACTCCTATTTGCCATATATTCAATTTAAGCCTACTACAAAAGTGTGTGCCCTCAGGCCTGGAGGGAAGCAAAACTATCTAAGAATAGTAAAGCCCCTTTACTGGCTCAAATAGCCGACCAATCCGTTTGTTACCAACCCTTAGTAAACTTTTGGAAAAAATGTTTGACCAGATACAATGTTATTTTACAGTAAACAAATTCACAACAGACTTTCAGCCCGCTTATAGGGAAGGACATTCAACAAGCACAGCACTTACACAAATTACTGATGATTGGCTGAGAGAAATTTGTCACGGTTCAGACAGACGACCAGAGGACCACAATTGCGTCACACCAGAAAGTTTATTAAACTTAAGGGAAAAGGGAAGTAGGGAGTGAATGAAGGCTCCAGGGGTAACAGGGATCCCGTCCAATGCGCTGGGTCTGTGCCCCCCCCAGTGGCAGCGATGCGTCCTATGAAGCCGGTGGTGGGTGGTCCAGAAGTCCTGGGGGGGGGGAGACACAGACACAACAGGGCGGAATGAAACCAGGCAGCAGTACAGTTCAAGGGAAATCCAAAATACGTAGTAGCAAGGCAGAAGGCTGGTCAGAGTTACCGGGATTGAAGAGTAGTCAGGAGTCATGGCAGAAGCAGGTCTGGATCTCCTGAGGCAGAAGAGTATCCAAAAAACAGGCAGGTCCGGGGTCACAAAACCAGGGTGAGCCAGAAGCGCGAGCAAACAGGTTCCGGGTGTGAGCTTTGCAGACGATCTGACACCGGAGAGCTGAAAGACAGGGCCTTAAATACTGGGAGAGGTTAGTGGGTAATGCAGCGCAGCTGGCAGAGTAATTAGAGCCGAGCAGAGCAGGGACAGGTGGAGCTAGTTAGGCTGAGTAGAGAGAGGGAGGTGAGCAGAGTGGAAGCAAATTAAGGTGATAACCCGGTGGAGTGAGAGGGCTCATGACAAAATTGATGATAAAATGATTGTGGGGGCTGTTTTGTTAGACTTCAGTGCAGCTTTTGACATGATCATAGTCTGCTGCTGGTAAAACACATGTTTTTATGTCTTTACACACCCTGCTATATTGTGGATAAAGAGTTACCTGTCTAACAGAACACAGAGGGTGTTCTTTAATGGAAGCCTCTCCAACATTATCCAGGTAGAATCCGGAATTCCCCAGGGAAGCTGTCTAGGCCCCTTACTTTTTTCAATATTTACAGTTGAGTGAAGCCAGTGTGTCTATGTATGCGGATAACTCAACACTATACACATCAGCTACTACAGCGACTGAAATGACTGCAATACTTAACAAAGAGCTGCAATTAGTTTCAGAATGGGTGGCAAGGAATAAGTTAGTCCTAAATATTTCAAAAACTAAAAGCATTGTATTTGGGACAAATCATTCACTAAACCCTAAACCTCAACTAAATCTTGTAATGAATAATGTGGAAATTGAGCATGTTGAGGTGACTAAACTACTTGGAGTATCCCTGGATTGTAAACTGTCATGGTCAAAACATATTTATACAACAGAAGCTAAGATGGGGAGAAGTCTGTCCATAATAAAGCACTTCTCTGCCTTCTTAAAAACACTATCAACAAGGCAGGTCCTACAGGCCCTAGTTTTGTCGCACCTTGACTACTGTTCAGTTGTGTGGTCAGGTGGTACAAAGAGGGACTTTGGCTCAGAACAGGGCAGCATTGCTGGCCCTTAAATGTACATGGGGGAGCTAACATTAATGATATGCATGTCAATCTCCCTTGGCTCAAAGTGGAGGAGAGATTGACTTAATCTCTACTTGTTTTTGTAAGAAGTGTTGACAAGCTGAATGCACCGAGCTGTCTGTTTAAACTACTGGCAGACAGCTCGGACCCTCATGCATACCACACAATACATGCCACCAGAGGTCTTTTCACAATCCCCAAGTCCAGAACAGACTATGGGAGATGCACAGTACTACATAGAGCCATGACTACATTGAACTCTATTCCACATCAGGTAACTGATGCAAGCAGTAGAATCAGATTTTTTAAAAAAAGATTAAAAAGCATTTTATGGAACAGCAGGGACTGTGAAGAGTCACACACACACACACACACACACACAGGTACAGACACACGCATACCAACAGAGGCTCTAGCACACGCACTTTACACACACGTATATTGTAATATTGTTGTATGGTGGTATTATACATTTTGTACTGTAGATATGTAGTTGTGTAATAATGTTATGTGATGTTATATGATGTACTGTTTTATATTTTGTTATATTTGAAATGTAAGTGCCTTAACGTGTTTGTTTTGCAGAAGCTAATGGGGATCCCTAATAAATACAAATACAAATTAACTGGGCTAGTTGAACTTATCTCTTTCTTTAAGGCATTGGTTAATTGGATAGGGTGTAGATGAGGCTCTGTGGTCACATCAAAGTCTATCACAACTTTCCACTCCGACATATCATTACTCTTGTTCCGTACCTCCACCCTCTTCGCGCCGTCATCGCTACAAGCACCACTATTTTCAGTAGCATAGTCTCTCTTTTTCCTATTACTCTCCACTACAGACCATTCAGGTCCTTGATCCTTATCCTCCCAATCCATTTCATCACAACTATCATCCATATTGATCGCATTCCAGCACAGCTGTTGCTTCTCCAACCTTTTCTCCATATCCTCCATTGCCGCATCCTCACTACTCACCACCTTTACTGTGTGGCCAGTCTACAAGAGGTGCATCACTGAGCACCTTTTCGACTTCGCAGCCTACCTGTCTGAGCTCAGTTCATATGGCGAAGTTAAACCGCAAACCGGAGCGGTTAGCGGAAGAGAGAGCTTAGATATTGCAGTAGACCCGCGAGCTCGCCTTCTCCAACTACAAGACATTCCAGGTGTTCCCTTTGGGTAGGAATAAGATAGATGTAGTGTAGTCATAATTAAATCAAGTAATGAATAAGTCTTTAGGTAAGCAGCTACTACAACATGTTTATACTCACTGGCTCTGTCATTGACTATAGAGAATATAATACCAAAAATTATTGGAACCATAGCACATATTTTATCAGATAGAAAATGACAACTTTTGTGCATCAGCAGGTAATGACCTGAGTGAGTCCTCAAATCCTCCTGCAATATGCTGTGAAAGTGACAATACTCTTTGTGTCTGGACTGGTTGGTACCTGGATGGGACTGGATCAGGGCTGGACCAACCCTGTTCCTGGAGAGCTACCGTCATGTAGGTTTTTGCTCCAACCCTAATCTAGCACACCTGATTCTAATAATTAGCTGGTTGATAAGCTCAATGAGGTTAGTTACAACTGAGGTTGGATCAAAAACCTACAGGAGGGTAGCTCTTCAGGAACAGGGTTGGAGAGCCCTCGACTATATGTTGCTGGAAGTGGTGTTGGGCGTGTTCCTCTGCCCAGGCGTTGCTGACACCTGCCAGATCTTACAACATCTGGATAGGTATTTTACATATCAGCTAACCACATCATGGCACGTTCCTCTGCCCAGGCGTTGCTGATGCCTGCCAGATCATACAACGCCTTGATAGGTATTTTACATATCAGCTAAACACATCATGTGTTATAGCAATCTGTCAGTCAATGACACAGTCGATGACATGGCACGCAACCATTGGTTGATGTATGCAACGTCTGAGCAGGGGAACGCATCCCATATGTTATAGCAATCTGCCACCCGACTGCACAGTCAATGGCGAGGCACGCAACCATTGGCTGATACATGCAACGTCTGAGCAGGGGAAATGGTCCCATATGTTATAGCAATCTTGTGCCCGACTGCACAGTCGATGACGTGGCATGCAACCATTGGTTGAAGCATGCAAAGTCTGAGCAGGGGAATGCATCCATTGTCTTGGCGTTGGCAATTCATATGGACTGGTGGTCCCCCTCATGATTGGGGACACTGCCCAGACCTAAATACTGATTCTGGTCATGATCAAATGTCACAAGAGTAGGGATCCCTAATCTGCCCCCATATCATGGCCAGTTAATCATCCCCAACTCATTGGAACCCTTCTTTGATGGAACTCTTCTCAGGTTGTGGTGATACATGGAAATGTGTTCCCTCAGCCAACTTAGACCTACCTGGTTAAAGGGATACTTCAAGATTTTGGTAATGAAGCCTTTTATCTACTTTCCCGGAGTCAGATGAACTTGTGGATACCATTTGTATGTCTCTGCGTCCAGTATTACGTTAGGAGGTAGTTTCGGAAGCCAATGCTAACTAGTGTCAGCACAATGACTGGACATCTCATTGTGCTGACACTAGTTATCAATTTCCTTCAAACTGCACACAGGGGAAGTAGATAAAGGTGTTCATTAACAAAATCCCGAAGTGTCCCTGTAAATTAAGAAGCATAGTCAAAAATACATTATTCAAACATCAATCTCCCATAATTTTCTCCTTGAACAATGTTTTGTTGTTTGTTATAGTAATATATTAATAAAATGGGATCCATTGAAATGAATGACTTCCTGTATTTTGCATTAAGAATTATGAATAAGAGGCTGCTAGCTAATATGTGTGTTACCCACTCTATGATATTATAAAGTAAACTCAAAAGTGAACAGGCATGTAAGCCTAAATGTAGTCAGATTAACGTAAAGATTGGACAGATTTGCTTTATTCATATACAACCATATAACCTTTCTATCTGTAAACATACGCTCTATACAAAATAGCTGGTTTCATAAAAAATAACGGAAAAAACTATAAACATTTTGTAGATATGGCTTGCATAAACACAACCGTTTTCTCAAAAGATATCATATGCACTGTTCAAATTGTACATTCTATTGAAGCAGCAATATGCTAGAGGGGCCCACAGAAGGTGTTTGGGTGTGACAACGTACTGTAGAGTATCCAGAAGTTGCAGGTCCTATCTGAAATGTCACTATTTATCAAGTCTTGTAACAAATGTGGGGCCACTTTTGTCCCCACTACATCCAACGTCAGCAAAGAAATATGTCCTACAAGGGTTTACAGTAGTGGAAATATTCTCAAGTTATTCTCAAATACTAAATTCAGAAATACAACATTTGTTCGAACAAAACTAAAATCCCATTGCCTTTTACCTGATCCTGAACACAACAGCAACTTTTCCAGAACCAACGTGAGCAAAGAAAAATGTCCTACAAGGGTTTACAGTAGTGGAAATATTCTTCAGTTATTCTCAAATACTAAATTCAGAAATACAACATTTGTTCCAACAAAACAAAAATCCCATTGCCTTATACCTGATCCTGAACACAACAGCAACTTTTCCAGAACCGTTCATTTCACAAGGGATCAAACTCCCTAGCGGTCCACATTTACTTGTCACACGTCACATTAATTTTCACAGTTTTAGTCCAATGGCAAAATACATATTGTGATGACAACAGAGATACTCACGTAATACTTTCCCAGTCCAAATATCAAGATTGCACTGAGTGGGGCGTGGAGTATTTGTACATTTCATTGAGTAGAGCACTGTCAAAAGTGACAGGGTGTCAGACAGACATTAAATAGGTCACTCAATGGTCTTATAACCAGTGAACCATGTTTAATCTCCTCAAAATTAGTTTTTATTGCCTGATTTGTTTTGTAATCCCACTTCGCTTTAGATGTGTGTCAATGGATTTACTCAGAAATTTTATTCATGATGACCTTTCTGACTTTTTATATGTGCAGTTTTGATTGGAAAAATACATGTGAAATCCACTCTCTTGTTGTTTACCCATGTTATTGAAATGGGGCACTCCCAGATAATTAGTAGTGACCACTGGGACTTTGTGTAAATGTGTGTGTTTGTGTGTGTGTGAGAGAGAAAGAGGGCCAGAGAGACAAACAGACTAAGAAGAGGGAAAGAGTATGGTTAGAGAAAGTCCAGCTATTATGGTCTGTATGTTGTTTGGATTTTTTATGGTGTCAGAGTCTCAGTCCCCCCTGCAGCAGTTAGAATCCCTGATGAATCAAGTAAAAGCCAGGGCAGATCAGAGGCAGCAGATGGGGCTGAGACAAAGCAAAGGAACACCAAATCTGTGTCAACAGAACCAGCATCACTAGTACAATTAGACTGGTATTCCCGGCGGTGAATACCAATCACATCAAATAGAGCAGGGTTTCCCAAACTCGGTCCTGCTGCACGTTTTGGTTTTTGCCCTAGCACTACACAGCTGATTCAAATAAGCAAAGCTTGATGATGAGTTGGTTATTTAAATCAGCTGTGTAGTCCTAGGGCAAAAAACGAAATATGCACAATCTGAGAGAAGAGAAATGGTACTTGTTAGCGATAACAGGTAGTATACCCTGAAGCAGGCTGATGTGAAGAGAACACATGATGATCCGATTCCCAATTCCCCACCATAGAAATGAGTGAAGTCATGATGAAAGCTTTTCAGATTCACCCGAATTCACTCTGGCAGGAGAGGAGGCCGAATGCGTCACACAAGCCACTCAAACATGGCGTCGACAGTATGTCGAGGAGAAGCAGGTGGGCCAGACAACAACATTGAGAGGAGTGCCTACCAAGGCTGTGGTGGTTTTGACATACAGTACCGAGGGGGGGGGGCATGCCGAGTGCCTTTGTTGTGACAGGTAGAGACTCCCAAGGTTTTGACACCAGCCACAAATGGTTACACTCCTCCAGTTAGAAGACTCGCAGTGCTCTCGAGGCTGAGGCAGGCATGCCCTTTCCGCACTGCACTGTGTGGTGTCAGCCGAACCACCCGTCTCTCCATGACACACTCTCGATCTGTGGCTCGGTGTTCCACATTACAGACCTGCCTACACAGCTGAGCTGACAGACCCACACGGTATTGTACTCTTTCTTGTTAAAACCCTCCCACCCCCCCTCTTGGTTTCTGCGAAAAATACATTTCAAAGCCATTTCGCATTGGTTGGTTTTCAGGTGGAATAGGTAATAGGTTTAAAATGTGACCATGTTTGAGTTGTAAATGGGCTCATTCAAATTCACAAAGTGTTGTGCTCTTTATATCTGTCAGGTTTGTGTACGCAAGATAAAAGCAGAAAGATGAGCATTGCAGTGAAAGATTAAAGGGAACATACAGTGTACACTGTACTAATACACTTTGGTTCTTTGTAATGCATTGTTGTTCACTCACTGGCCGAAGGAATACTAGAAAGAAATTATCTAAGAAAGAGAAGCGAAATGATACCTTCCATCTCCACACTGTGACACTGCCAGAGTGTGGGATTGAAAATGACATTACAACTCAAATCTCTTTTGAGGAGAATGCCAGCCAGAAGTGTAATCCACAGTATGTGAAGGCCTCTGTCTGGTCTGACATGATCCAGATGCCCTCTGCCCTGAAAACCACTGTCACCATGGCAGCCTTGGAAACTGTCCTAGTCCCCATCGGGTTCCATTATTTCCTACTTGGACTTGACTGTTGAAGGTTGAAGGCTGTGCTGTATGCAAACCTCAAAACACATAACCCCAACAACTGCTGTTCAAAGACGAGGGATACGTCAACAAAATATGTTTGAGACAATGAAAGAGGCCACGTTTTGGATCGATACACAGTTCTAGGGTGGATGAAGAGGTGTTGAGGAGTAGCGAGGGGTGGCACCCCCCCATTAGCCCTCCTGCAACGTCACTGGTCCCTCAGTTGAGAAACTCTGCGGACAGGCTCCGTGTGCAGCGGGCCGAGCGGAACTTGAGCTCATGGTAGCACTGCACGAAGCTGTGGTAGATGAAGGTGATGGGCAGCGCCAGGAGCACGATGCCACTTACCACGCACAGACCACCCAGCACTCGCCCAGGCACGGTGATGGGGTACATGTCTCCATAGCCCACAGTGGTCATGGAGATAATAACCCACCAACAGGCGGCGGGGATGCTGGCGTAGTCCTCGTTGGGCGACTCCAAGTCCAGGCCATGCTCCAGCAGCTGGGCAAGAGCGCTGAAGATAGCCATGGGCACGCAGATGAACAGCAGCAGCATCACCATCTCCCGGTAGCAGCGCCTCAGTGTCAGCCCTAGAGTCTGCAGACCCAAGAAGTGACGGGCCAGCTTGATCACCCAGAAGATACGCATCATGCGCAGGACACGCAGGGTGACGCCCACCCGCTGCAGCTGGGAGTTCTCACCTGTCAGCATCGTCATGGAGATGGAGATGTAGTAGGGCGTGATGGCTAGTAGATCGATGACGTTGAGGGGCCGTTTGACAAACTCACACTTGTCCCGCGACACGATGAAGCGCACGATGCACTCAGCGGTGAACCAGCTGATACACACAGCCTCGATGATCCTGTGGGAGGGAGAACCAGGCAGAGTTAACGCAAGAAGGAGAGAAGGGGATTCCACTACAGGTCTACACACTATATCTACAAGCAATGGACTGCAGACATTACACTCTTACAGAAAAAAGTTGCTACGGCTATCGCTGTAGCAGAAACCTTTTTGGTTCAAGGTAGAACCCATTTTGGTTCAAGTTAGAACATTTTCACTGAAGGGCTCCTTAAAGGGTATATTGAGGGTTAGGGCCTATTCGTTGGGTGAAAAGGTTTTGGAACCAAAAAATGTTTATCCTACAAAGACAGACAGAAAACCCTTTATGAACCATTTTTTCTTAGAATGTAGGAGCAGTGGGAGAGTAAAGTTCTATTGAAGAAGGGAGCTGTCAATCCCTTACACAATACTGTTTTACTGTATCGATAGTGGGTCTTGATTGACCAGCGACTCATAGCAGGCTTCAGTCTCACCACATTGATAACTCATAAAGCTTCACTCTCAAACAGCTGGTAGGCTATAGTCTTGGAGCCTTATGACTTATGGACACTCTTACATTTTGATGCAATATAGACATTTCACAATGTAATCCTGTTGTAATTTACCAACCTGACCACCTGCATTTTTTTATTCCAGAACATGCAGAAGATATTCTGCCTTTTAAGGTCAGGTTGTAATTTACGGTATTATAGTTTTTTTCTACAAGCAATCATTTAATAACTTAACCATGCTCTAAGGGATATTCAATGTCTGTTTTTTTTTTTGCCATCTACCAATAGGTGCCCTTCTTTGCGAGGCATTGGAAAACCTCCCTAGTCTTTGTGGTTTAATCTGTGTTTGAAATTCACTGCTCGACTGAGGGACCTTACAGATAATTGTATGTGTGGGGTACAGTGATGAGGTAGTCATTCAAAAATCATGTTAAACACTATTATTGCACAGTGAGTCCATGCGACTGACTTGTTAAGCACAGTTTTACTCCTGAACTTATTTTGGCTTGCCATAACAAAGGGGTTGAATACTTATCGACTCAAGACATTTCAGCTTATCATTTTTAAGTAATTTGTAAAAATGTTTAAAAACATAATTTCACTTTGACATTATGGGGTATTGTGTGTAGGCCAGTGACACAAAATCTCAATGTAATTTATTTTAAATTCAGGCTGTAACACAACAAAATGTGGAAAAAGTCAAGGGGTTTGAATACTTTCTGAAGGCACTGTAACAGCAATAAATGACAAATAAAACTGGCATGCACATCTTCGATTTTCATTTGATTTGGAGACCATTCCTAGACCTTGAGGGCTTTGAGGGGACTATAAGGAATAAGGACAGATGTATTGCCGCTCCATGGGTATCCTCCAGGGCAAGAGGATGGTAGAGGCATACTGATCAGGGTTTTTGGAGGCTTCTTTTCCCTCAATTCAACCATGAATTAAAAGCAAGTTAGACCTGGTTGAGACTGAGCCCTGAGCATGCCTATTAAGTTTAGAGAGTGGGAGGACAGGCTGACACAAAGGTTCCGAGTAGAGGTAGGGCTGTAACCAGGGATTCCAGTGAGCCATTCAAAAGCCAGTTTTAGTGTAGTCCATCAAAATATGCTATTCTCAAATGCTGATATAAATGAATTCGGACATCTCATACATTATAACATCTCATATATGATGACCTAACTCAATGAATGCAATATTGATACATATGTTATTCATATTTTCCAACTATAAATTATACACTGAATAATCTCACATAATTATTTTGTGGTGATGTTGAGGGGTCACTGTCGATATCATCAATTATAAATGTTTTCCCAACCTGCTATACATAAAGCATTCTTGCCTTGGGTCAATTATATGCTGACAAATATTACATTTTGACCAAATATAAACTTTTGTCATTTGCATTCAGGTGAGGGCTTGGTGCAAGTGCTCAGTACATCCAAAGTTGTTGCAGTAGAATGGAAGTCCCCTTTACTGTATTACCTTATGACAACTGGCCTTTGTGATGTAATGCTCACTTTAATACAACATTTGCCCATTTAAAAAGGGAAGTAAATCAGGTACAACTATAACCTCCCACCATTTACTTAGAACAATACCTACCTGCATTACCGACAATTGTACGCACGCACACACACACACACACACACTGATTCTGTTGGGTGCCTTTCAGCTACCAATACCTTGAGAGCGGTCCGCGTGGCAGTCATGGATACAAGACAGACACACAGGTTAAAGAGCAGAGTGAGAGCAGACAAGAAAGGGATGACAAACAGCTCTGTAGACAAATGGACAGAAGTATTGGCTGACAGTTATATGTATTGATAAATGGCTACATTTGATTGATGTATGTTCTAATCTCCTGCAAAACATCAAAAGTCTTTAAAAAAAAAAGTTGACATGAGCCTGACAGTGTATTACACCAAGAAAAAGCAATACATCGTTATTATCATCTGTCTCCTCGATGGTCTCATATGACAATAGTAGGCCTATTCTGCCAGGAATCAGCACCATGGACAGGTCCTGAATATTGTAGTAGGCTACCACAAACAATCAGCACCTTGGACAGGTACTGTCGGATGCCACTAAAATCAGCACCTTGGACAGTTAGCGATACATACAGTTGTGGTCAAAAGTTTTGAGAATGACACAAGTATTGGTCTTCACAAAGTTTGCTGCTTCAGTGTTTTTAGATATTTTTGTCAGATGTTACTATGGTATACTGAAGTATAATTACAAGCATTCCATAAGTGTCAAAGGCTTTTATTGACAATTACATTAAGTTTATGCAAAGAGTCAAAATTTGCAGTGTTGACCCTTCTTTTTCAAGACCTCTGCAATCCGCCCTGGCATGCTTTCAATTAACTTCTGGGCCACATCATGACTGATGGCAGCCCATTCTTGCATAATCAATGCTTGGAGTTTGTCAGAATTTGTGGGTTTTTGTTTGTCCACCCGCCTCTTGAGGATTGACCACAAGTTCTCAATGGGATTAAGGTCTGGGGAGTTTCCTGGCCATGGACCCAAAATGTCAATGTTTTGTTCCCCGAGACACTTAGTTATCACTTTTGCCTTATGGCAAGGTGCTCCATCATGCTGGAAAAGGCATTGTTTGTCACCAAACTGTTATTGGATGGTTGGGAGAAGTTGCTCTCGGAGGATGTGTTGGTGCCATTCTTTATTCATGGCTGTGTTCTTAGGTAGAATTGTGAGTGAGCCCACTCCCTTGGCTGAGAAGCAACCCCACACATGAATGGTCTCAGGATGCTTAACTGTTGGCATGACACAGGACT
The DNA here is from genome assembly GCF_020615455.1 of Coregonus clupeaformis. NCBI lineage: Eukaryota > Metazoa > Chordata > Actinopteri > Salmoniformes > Salmonidae > Coregonus > Coregonus clupeaformis. Next base: position 156,149 of record NW_025533675.1, on the reverse strand, counting down.
GATGGTAGCGCTCACCTTGTCTTCTCCGGACAAGCTTTTTTCCGGATGCCCCAAACAAAATGACTTTACTCCAGTCCTCAGCAGTCCAATCCCTGTACCTTTTGCAGATGTTTTTCCTGGAGAGAATAGGCTTCCTTGCTGCCCTTCTTGACACCAGGCCATCCTCCAAAAGTCTTCGACTCACTGTGCGTGCATCTGCACGCACACCTGCCTGCTGCCATTCCTGAGCAGGCTCTGCACTGGTGGTGCCCCGATCCCGCAGCTGAATCAACTTTAGGAGACAGTCCTGGCACTTGCTGGACTTTCTTGGGCGCCCTGAAGCCTTCTTCACAACAATTGAACCTCTCTCCTTGAAATTCTTGATGATTCGATAAATGGATGATTTAGGTGCAATCTTACTAGCAGCAATATCCTTGCCTGTGAAGCCCTTTTTGTGCAAAGCAATGATGACGGCACGTGTTTCCTTGCAGGTAACCATGGTTAACAGAGGAAGAACAATGATCTCAAGCACCACCCTCCTTTTAAAGCTTCCAGTCTGTTATTCTTACTCAATCAGCATGACAGAGTGAACTCCAGCCTTGTCCTCGTCAACACTCTCACCTGTGTTAACGAGAGAATCACTGACATGATGTCAGCTGGTCCTTTTGTAGCAGGGCTGAAATGCAGTGGAAATGTTTTTTGGGGGGTAAGTTCACTTTCATGGCAAAGAGGGACTTTGCAATTAATTGCAATTCATCTGATCACTATTCATAACATTCTGGAGTATATGCAAATTGCCATCATAAAAACTGAGGCAGCAGACTTTGAAAATTCATATTTGTGTCATTCTCAAAACTTTTGACCACGACTGTACACACTTATCCAAAAAGGGAGCAAAGACAGTAAGTCTTGTCTGTTACAAGAGAGGCAACGCTCCTACTTGTGAAGTTCTTCAGCCTCTCTTGCGTTAAAGACTATGACGTTTTAGTCCTGAAAGATAAAATGCATAACAATTGAGAACTCAGAGACAGAAACGACAATAGTTCAAGGGACAGTGGTGCTTATGGCAATGAACATTTAGTTTGAACACCTTTAAGCTGAAAGTGTGTAATATGTCATATTATAATGACAATTGACCGACATACAAAATGGAGACTTTGCCACATGAAATGTGTTGTTCACTTTGTAAGATCCGACCAGAAGCTCCCTTGACATTTAACTTTGATAAACATTCAGCTCCTCCTCTGCCCCCTTCCCCACCAGGACAGCTGTGGTCAGGACTACTGTAGTAGGCCTAATACACACTTGAGATTTAGAGGTTGTATCATATGCAGAATACAACAATATATACTTCTAAATTAGCATGAGTTCTAAAAGATACAGATGTGCAAGGCTGGCTCTAGCCTTTTGGGGGCCCTAAACAAGATTTGGTTGTGGGGTCCCCCTTAGTGGCCCCCCTCTTGATGGTGGAGAGAAATATATACGTTCTAAAGTAAATTTCCTGCAAATCTACACATTTTGCCATGGGTCGTAGAGAAAATGTTGCAGTTTTAAAGCACGTTTTCTGTAGTTCTACACATATTGCCATGGGGTGGAGAGAAATGTTTTCAATTTCACAACAAATTCCATAAAATTCGACTAATTTTGCTATGGGGCAGAGATAATCTTTTGCAGTTTTAAAGCTAATTACCTGCAATTCTACCCATTTTGCCATGATGTGGATATATATTTTTTCAGTTTTAAAGCTAATTTCCTGCAATTCTACACATTTTGCCATGACTTATGCCATATCAATGATATCTAAGTGAGAATGATTAACAAAATCAATGAGGGCCCCCTGGAGGTCAGGGCCACTGCATGCCCGGTCTGTATTCAGTCATGATTACTACAAGTTTAGATAACTGGCTAGACTAATTTACCAATCTAACAATTGTTAGCTGACGTGGCTAATTGAGTGACTGTCAGTGACTGACAAAACAATAAAAAAAACTGCTGATTTATAACCAAATTTCGAACTTACACCTTGTGTATTCTACTATTCTAACTCTCAACAGTAAGTTTAGTTTTTTTGGGAGGGGCCCTAAGCGACCGCTTATGTTGCTTATGCCTGGAGCCGGCCCTGCAGAAGTGTAGGGTAAAATGTGCATGGGTATGTGTAGGCTATTCACAGCAGCTGAAATAACACGTTGTGGATCTCTTGCGGTCCTTTACTGAGAAGTAGAGCATAGAAGCATGTACCACATTGCAGACAATCAAATAACTGGGAAATCTGGAAAAATATAAAAAGATAGGACATATATACCCGGATGGATGGTCTAAAGAGTCTGGATTGTACCTGTGCTCCTCCACGCTGCTGTTCTCAGCGGTTTTCCAATCTGGCAAAGTACTCGCGCAAAGCATCACCATGGACACTATAACAAATATAACGGACACTGAGGCCAATATTTGTGCTGCGACGGATGAAGTCGGCTCATCAAAAGTTATTCTCATTCTCTCCAGCCACTTTGAGTCCTCTCTCTCTGTGACCACGCGAGTCACCAAATTCTCGCCCCTCATTTCTTCCTCGAGTTTGGCTTCCTCTTCGGAGAAATGAATGTATGAGTCGGACATCCTATCATCCAGTCTCCGCTGGCAGCAAAACTCCAAGTGTGAGCTCTCCAGCCCCCAGTAAATCATCTCGTTATAGAATGACAGCTCGCACATCTGCGGTACAAAACGTAGCTTCCCGTACTTCACGTACAGCATGATGAAACAAAAAGCCTCGGAGTGCCTATCAAAGAAAAACTCGTTCCGTTCCCGATCATAGTCGTCGCACACTTCCAGTACCTCTTTCTCCGAGGCGCATTTGTGCAAACGGCTCACTCTACTCAGAGGGAAATCTTTTATCACATCCTTAGAGAACGCATATTTTGTGCCACCCACATTAAGGATACAGATGCTCTTCCCAAACTTCATCTTTCAGCTGTTGACAGGTGTTTGTAGAGTACTGAAAATGGCACCCTGTGCGTTTTATACAACCATCATGCTTTATTCCTCTCCAAATCCAATATCGGAGTCAATATGTCCCCATTGCGTTTGGCCGCTATAACAAGCTTTTGCGTCATTTTCCTCCTTCTGAGAGAGATATATCTGGCCGACTGGAGTTGTGTCGTGAGGACTATGCAACAGAGCGCGCAACTCTATCCTTGCGCGACATCGCACTGGTGTTCTGAGCGCACTCAGTGTCCAAACAAACCAGTCCTCCGGGTGCAGATCCCAGTGGTGATGTCACACACGCGCACACGCACACACACACACACTTTAAGACACACGATGTATTGCAAACGATCGCTTATTGCAATCGATGGCAGCCACCCTCTACACAAGCAGGATATATTTCTTTCACATTTTATGAGTTGATCGATAGTAGTCCGTTATATCTGTAAAATTATTACAAATATATGCCTAATCACAGTAGGCCCTGAGCCCATATGTGCTGTTTGACAAAAGTACTTCTCATTAAATTGGCATATGATAACTTAAGTATTTTATCAATATGCAGCACCACGTTTATTACAATGTTTCAGGTAATTCATCTTCGGAGGGCCACATAACAAATCAGTGATCACGGATGATTGCTCTCCTCTTCAGAACCCAGAGATACAATATTTATACAAAAGTATGTGGACACCCCTTAAAATTAGTGGCTATTTCAGCCACACCCGTTGCTGACAAGTGTATAAAATCGAGCACACAGCCATGCAATCTCAATAGACAAACATTGGCAGTAGAATGGCAGTACTGAAGAGCTCAGTGACTTTCAATGTGGCAACGTCATAGGATGCCACCTTTCCAACAAGTCAGTTCGTCAAATGTCTGCCCTGATAGAGCTACCTCGGTCAACTGTAAGTGCTGTTATTGTGAAGTGGAATCGTTTAGGAGTGGTAGGCCACACAAGCTCACAGAACGGGACAGTCGAGTGCTGAAGCGCTTAGCGCATAAAAATCATCTGTCTTCGGTTGCAACACTCACTACAGAGTTCCAAACTGCCTCTGGAAGCAACGTCAGCACAATAACTGTTCGTCGGGAGTTTCATGAAATGGGTTTCCATGGCCGAGCAGCCGCACACATGCCTAAGATCACCATGCGCAATGCCAAGCGTTGGCTGGAGTAGTGTAAAGCTAGCCGCCATTGGACTCTGGAGCAGTGGAAACGTGTTCTCTGAAATGATGAATCATACTTCACCATTTGGCAGTCTGACGGACAAATCTGTGTTTGGCGGATGCCAGGGGAATGCTACCTGCCCGAATGCATAGTGCCAACTGTAAAGTTTGGTGGAGTAGGAATAATGGTCTGGGGCTGTTTTTCATGGTTTGGGCTAGGCACCTTAGTTCCAGTGAAGCGAAATCTTAACGCTACAGCATACATTTACATTCTAGATGATTCTGTGCTTCCAACTTTGTGCCAACAATTTGTGGAAGGCCCTTTCCTGTTTCAGCATGACAATGCCCCCGTGCACAAAGCGTGCCAGGCCTAATTGCCCATAATCAATGCTTGATCTCACTAATGCTCTTGTGGCCGAATGGAAGGCAAGTCCCTGCAGCAATGTTCCAATATTTAGTGGAAAGCCTTTCCAGAAGAGTGGGGGCTGTTACAGCAGCAACTCCATATTAATGCCCATGATTTTGGAATGAGATGTTCAACGATACTTTTGGTCATGTAGTGTATTTGTCTTTAACAGCATCACAGCTAGAGGGAGCATGTTGCCACAGTTGAGGAGGCCTCCAGGAAAAATACAGTGGATGTGACAGATTTATAGACACTCACAAATTACAAGCTGCAGGATGCTTGGAGATTCAGCACCATTGAATTGAATAGCGACGAATCGGCAGCTGTTCCTGGGAGAATCGTATTTAATGGCAGTAGGTATAAACAAGAAGAAGAAATCTGGTAGGGGGAACTGGAAAGGCTTCCTATTAAATAGGGACCGTGTACCAGTCGTAAGGGCTGGATCAGGTGCAAGTTGTGCTTTTATTTGCAGATGAATATGCCGTTATCCAGACATTCAATTGAGATATTTTAAAATAATCCAAAATATATATTTACAAACCATTGAGACTAAGGTTGGGGGACAAATAGGTCTACCAGGCTCACATCAGCCTGCCCTACCAAAACTGGCCCTTATATTATCTTAGCCCCTCCCTGAGACATAGTAACCACATAACTGGTAATCAATGTAAAAGCCATAATCAAAAATAATAATAATAGTGTATAATAGTCTAAAGCAGGTGTAGCGTGGTTCGTTCTGCGTTGTGTACTTTTACTTAGGACACTGCCACAACTGGAATTCTGATGGTTGGATAATTTTTATTCGATCTGCACACGAAGAGACAACACACAATATGTTAGCCCTTGGTGCAGTCACAGCTCTCGGCCACCTGCGTGAGCACATAGAAACTCACTCAAACACTGTCCCAAATACTCCCGAGTTACAATAGGTACCCTAATTAGCGAGCTCGGTGAAAGTTGTTAACATAATTCTTTATACTGTCCACATTGTAACAAAACCTATAGTTGCGTAACAGCACTTTGTGTAACTTTACCACAGTTTTATATTGACAAATTACAGCGCCAAGGACAACATACCTTGCTAGTTGAAAGTCAGGCAAAAGAGAACAATAAGAGGGTACGTAAGTACAGATAACCCACGATGGACCAAACCAAAATATACAAAACTTTTACAATCAGGTGTATTTACAATATAGACATATAAAAATGTTTGTACACAAAAAAATTACACTAGCTATGCAGCTGTAATTAAATAAAGAAAACACATTGAATTATTATTATTATTAATTTATTAACATCCCCTCTTGACCTGGCCTACTTGAACTGTCCTTGTGTGCAACTTGGTGCATAATCTAGGGGAACAACATCACACTACAACATTCACATTCACCCCCACTGTTTTACACTAGATTATAGGCACAAAACAAAACACATTACCTCGAAGGTAACAAAGCAAAGAAAGAAAAAAAACATTTCACACCCACAGGGTGACAGAGTAACCCAGTGCAGTCCCTTAATTCTAGACCCACAAATGGTCGATCAGCTGGAAAGCGATCCTGTGAAGGATTAGGAAAAATAAGAGGTAGCTAATCCCTTATTCAACCGTATACAAAAAATGCCAAATACATTTTATGCTGATTAACTACACACAAAGTTACATGAATTGTCAAACATATTAGACAAACCCACAAATCACTCTAAGACCCACTTAGATTACCACATACACACAAAAAAAAGATAAGATAGGCAATATCCTACCGTCACTGAGAAACCAAGAACTGTTTAATTTCCTGTGTAGACATAGTTTGGATTAGCCTATTCACTGGCTTAATAAGTCTACCTAGTCTAGTCCGAACACCCTCACCCAAAAACCTAGCAGGAATGTCACGGACAGCACTAACCGTGCTCAGAGGTCTAACCTCAGGTTGGGGAATACTACATATCGGCATATCCGGAGCCAGCACACTTTCAGTTACAGACTCAACACTAGTAGTGTCAGACGACTGATCAGAATCCTGGTAGATTGTCACAGACCACACTGACGAAGCATCTTCAACCAAGTTAACAACATCTGTCACAGCACCATCCCCACTGAATGGAGTTTCGCTATCAGAATTCTTGTAGGCTTTGGGGATCTCTCTCTGGTCCACTTCTGCTGAGCACACCTCACTCAAGGGGACTTCATACGGTTGTTCCACTTCACTTCCATCAACTGGGACTCCACCATCCTCTTGGAGTATCCTCCCAGAAGACTCCGGAAGGCTTGCTACCCAGTGGACAGTCCTTGCGTCACTCCCATCCATTTTGCTGGACGCTGCAGACATCTCAGAGATCACGTCACCACTCGATAGAGATCTGTGACCCACAGGTTCCTCCCAAGAAGGCAAAGGCAGAAAGTTGACTGGCATAATCAGGTTCCTATGCACAGTTTCTATGCGTCCAGTGGTAGGGTGTTGTATACGATATGTGTTCAGTGAGCTGTTCTTCGCAACAACTATGTACACCGCACTGTCCCAGCGACCAGCCAGTTTCTTCTTGCCCCTCTCTCCCTTGTTAGCAAGTAGAACTCTGTCTCCCTTCTCTACCGAATGACCCTTCGACCGTCTGTTGTAGACCTCGGCTTGTCTCTTTTGTTGCTTACTGGCATGCTGCTGGGCCAATTTCATGGCCTCTCTCAGATCCTCACCCAGAGACTGGACATACTTATCCACATCTACCGTGTCCCCATCCAACAGCACACTTTCAAACATAACATCTACCGGTAACCTAGGGGTGCGTCCAAACATCAAGAAGAAGGGCAGAAACCCAGTAGTCTCGTGAACAGTGCAGTTATAGGAAAATGTCAATGTGTTCAACATCTGAGGCCATTTAGCCTTGGACCTAGCTGGCAGAGCTCTAGTCATCCCACCCAGTGTGCGATTCAGACGTTCTGCTTGACCGTTACCCATGGGATGATAAGGTGTGGTGTGGGACTTTCCAACACCAGATAACTGAAGTAATTCTGCAATAAGTGAACTCTCAAAGTTAGCACCCCTGTCAGAATGGATACAATCAGCGAACCCATAAATGCAGAAGAAATTATTCCAGAGAACACGAGCAACAGTCTTAGCAGACTGGTTTGGACATGGATATGCACAGGCCAGCTTAGTAAAGTGATCAGTCACTACTAACACATTTGAATCTTCTGCATTCCAGAAATCAACACACACGAGTTCCAAAGGTGCCGTTGTCACAATGGAGACAAGTGGAGCTCTTGCTTCAGGCTCAGGTGCTTTACTCAACACGCATCTCTTACAGTGGGCCACGTATTCCTTGACATCCTTTTCCATAGAGTCCCAGTAAAACCACTGTCTCGTAAGCCACAATGTGCGCTGCTGACCCTGATGACCAGCATCATTATGAACTCCCTTCAACACAAGGCCTCGCAAAGACACAGGTACGACATACTGGACTATTTTCTTCTTACTCACTGGGTGTTTTGAGACACGATACAGAATCCCTAACCACGTGGTGAGTTTTCTCCACTGTCAGTATAAACTGTTTCAGTAGTTTCAAGGACTCGCTCTCTCCTAGATGGGCGCCTGCCTCTATCTACAAAGAACATGACTCTGCTGATGACAGGATCCAGTGACTGGTTATCATACAGCTCCTTGTGTGTAAAGACAGGTAAAGGGCTCTGACCCATGGACATCAACTTCTCAAGGTGCTGCGCATGTGAAATGGCCCTCACTGTGGCACCATCATCCCATCGGCGATGAGCATGGAGGACAGCATACACCTCTTCACAGGAAAACAACCCACTGACATCGTCTCCAGCTCTACTCAACTCACTCCCAGGAGCCACAGACGTTCCATCATCCAGTGTTCACAGGAGAGGCGGAACATGTCTTGAACATCATCCACTCTAAGACCTCTGGCTTCCTCCAGCAGGACATCATATGGAATTCTTGTCAGTCGGTGCAGAACTGTGGAGCGGACAAATGGCTCTCTGCTCAAAGCATCAGCAACGACATTCTTGGGACTTGGTATGTACTGGATATCAAAATCAAAGGATGCCAGCTTTGCAACCCATCTCTGCTCGCATGCATCAAGTCTCTGCTTTGTAAGAATATATTTGAGTGGATTGTTGTCGTTCCACATAGACTTATGCCCTCGCAGCCAATGGCTGAATTTATCATGAATGGCCCATTTCATGGCTAGAAATTCCAGTCGGTGAGCAGGATACTTGGATTGTGCATGATTAAGAGATTTACTAGCAAAAGCTATTGGCCTGGCTATGGCCGTCCCATCTTGCACATGGGATAGTACAGCTCCCAAACCACTAGTAGATGCATCCACAGAAAGTAAAAATGTCTGAGAAAAATCTGGATGAGCCAGCAGTGCCTGGTCAACTAGTGCTGATTTCAAAGCTTCAAAAGCGAGTTGACATTCGGCAGTCCAGTCTGCAGCAGTGAGCCTGCGAGAGGGACCTGGCCTCCTCCTACCCTTGCCTCTCCTAGGCTTCTTATGACCTGTAGTTAGCTGAAACAATGGCCTAGCAACCATGGAACAATTCTCAATGTAGTGCTGATAGTATACTACCATACCAAGGAAAGAACAGATTTTGCTAGGAGATGGAGTGACACCATCAGCTTCCATCATCTCACTCTCAGTCACATTCAAAATAGTTTTAACTTTAGCAGGGTCAGTGGCTACACCCTCCTGAGAAATGATGTGGCCCAAAAACTTAACAGACCTCCTCAAAAACTTGCACTTAGACGGAGACAGTTTAAGATGGTGCTCCTGCAACCGCTGAAAAACCATCTCAAGTCTCTGCAGACTCTCTTCCTCTGTCTTAGCAAAAACCATCAGATCATCCAAATAACAAAGGAGACTTAGAACGTTTTGGTCACCAAAGACGGTCAGCATCATTCTCATAAAAGTAGCCGGGCTGTTGCAGAGGCCCTGAGGTAACCAACTGTACTCGTGCAGACCTAAAGGAGAGGAAAAGGCAGTGTATTTCTTATCCTCTTCATGCAGTGGCACGTTATAATACCCTGACGTCAAGTCCATTGTGCTGAAGAAGGCATTACCTCCCAGCGCGGCCAGTATATCAGCCTGATGAGGCAGGGGATGAGCATCCTTTAATGTGCGGGCATTTAACCACCTAAAGTCAGTACATAGGCGCAAGTCCCCATTCTTTTTCCATACCAGCACCAATGGTGAGGCATACTCAAATCTTTTCCTCCATATCATCCAGTGTTTCCCTGAGTTTTTGGTAATGAGCTGGAGAAAGCCTACGATAAGGTAATCGAAATGGGCGGTCATCAGTCAGCCGTATGCGATGGCAGAACTCCTTTGCCTCACCACAATCTAGGCTATGTCTAGAGAACACTGTGTCATACTTCCCAATTAAATTGACAAGTTTATCTTTCCAGAACTGTGAAACTGGACACTCCTCAACAGACAGGCCTTGAAGTCCAAGATTGCTCAGTGTACTGTTGCCATTAACTACACTGCCACCAACTGAACTCTTAGCTGTCAGACTGCCATGTGAGCTGTCACATTGAACTTTTCAACTTAATGGTGCCCACTTCATCTGGGATGGAGTCTCCGCTCCATCTCTCCAGATTTGACGTGAGACGCAGGAAGTGGCTTTCATCACACTGGCTAGAGGAACCTGGTGTACCCACCACCCGCCAGTAGCTGTCATTTGATTTGAACTGTCTAATCAGAGACTTCAACACATTAGTGCCCACAATGAGTTAATCAACATGCCCATCTACAATAAGCACTGGGACTACATAGCTGAAGCCATAAAGCTGAATTTTTAAGTCACACATGCCCACTGGGCTAGTTTGCTTCCCACCACAACCCACCCGGATGATGTCTGAAGGAGCTAGAAAGTTCCCCTCTACCACTCCTGCCTCCCTCAACCGAGGTACAATATCTGCGCGCAGAGTAGTAGCCATGGACCCACTATCTAACATCCCCTTCAGCTCAACTTTATCCTGTACTAGCACGGTGGTGTAAAACAAACTGTCATTCTGAGTAATTCTCATTGTGTTCTGAAAAATTACTGTGTTGTTCTTGGGCACTGACTCACAAAAGTAAGAATAAACAGATTGGATATCATCATCAGTGGAGGAAAAATAAGACTGCCCCACATTGCCCTCCTCAGAACGGAGGCTTTCTAGTTTTCCTGAGACCTGCCAGTCTGTCCACATCAGGGCTCTGTCGCTGCCCAGTCTCACTACAGTCAAAGCTCATGTGGCCCGGAGAGAAGCACTTGAAGCACAGCTGGTGCATCTGACAGTGAGCTTTGGTCCAGTGATTAGTGCTTCCACAGACAGCGCACTCACGCTGACGTTTGTGGAACTGTTTACGGGGCCCTCTGTTCACAGACTAAGTATTGCTGACCAGAGCCTTCTCTAACAAAGTCAAAACTTTCTCTAATGTCCCACCCTCAGATACAGATGGTGCCTGGTCTGGTTCACGGCCACATTGAGAAAAATATGACACATTAGGTCTGTTCACAGGACCCACTTCCTCCTGGGGGGAGTCAAAGACGGCAGCCACCTGCTGTGAAAGTTGTGTTCTACATGCTTTACGTTCCCTTAACAGTTCATCCAACCGATCCTGTACCTCACTGGCTGTCCAGTCACGAAGAGGTTTGCTCTTGAACACTTGGGCCAACTCTTTATCAGGACAGTTGCGTACACACATGACTGCCAACTCTGAGCACTGATTGGGTAAGGTCCTGCCCTCACTTACAAGGTACTGTTCAGCTGCCTCTGCAGCTTTGTTAAGCCTAATCCAGAAATCTAGTGGACCCTCATTAGCATATGGTTTGATTGAATAGAAATCAGCTAATGGCATACCTGAGCAGACAGTATCCCCAAAGTGTTGCTTGAGAACACTGAACACCGCCTTAACATCTGTGACAACAGGGTTGTTACGCATCCAGACTTTGGTCACATCCCGTGCCCTCCCCATGAGCCTAGACATCACCTCCCCAACATTCTCAGACCCAGTGTAACCCCTCTTCTCTTCTGAGATGGGTCCCATTATGCCTGGCGAAAACCAAACACTGCATTCCACAGTAAGAACATCATACCAAAGGTCAAGCATGGTGGTGGTGGTGTGATGGTTTGGGGATGCTTTGCTGCCTCAGGACCTGGACGACTTGCCTTAATAGAAGGAACCATGAATTATGCTCTGTATCATAGAATTCTACAGGAGAATGTCAGACCATCCGTCTATGAGCTGAAGCTGAAGCGCAGCTGGGTTATGCAGCAAGACAATGATCCAAAACACACAATCAAGTCTACATGAAAATTGATAAAAAGCAACAAATTGGAAGTTTTGGAATGGCCTAGTCAAAGTCCAGACCTAATCCCAATTGAGATGTTGTGGCAGGACTTGAAACGAGCAGTTCATGCTTGAAAACCCACACGTCACTGAGTTAAAGAAGTTCTGCATGGAAGAGAGGGCCAAAATTCCTCCACAGCGACATGAGAGACTGATCAACAACTACAGGAAGCATTTGGTTGGAGTCATTGCAGCTAAAGGTGTCACAACCAGTTATTGAGTGTAAGGGGGCAATTACTTTTTCACACAAGGGAATTGGGTGTTGCATAACTTTGTTTATAAATATGTTATTGTTGTGTTATTTGTTCACTTATGTTCCCTTTATCTAATATTAGGTTTTGGTTGAAGATCTGATAACATTCAGTATCACAAATATGCAAAATTAGAAAGGGGGCAATTACTTTATCACAGCACTGTATTCGCTTACAGCAAACCATCAACAAATGCGCATGCGCAGATCGCGCACCTCATCCACATGCACAGCTCCGGTGGTCGGCTTGAGCTGACCAGTCGGCAGGTCACGGCACCAGTTTGTAGCGTGGTTCGTTCTGCGTTGTGTACTTTTACTTAGGACACTGCCACAACTGGAATTCTGATGGTTGGATAATTTTTATTCGACCTGCACACGAAGAGACAACACACAATATGTTAGCCCTTGGTGCAGTCACAGCTTTCGGGCACCTGTGTGAGCACATAGAAACTCACTCAAACACTGTACCAAATACTCCCGAGTTACAATAGGTACCCTAATTAGCGAGCTCGGTGAAAGTTGTTAACATAAATCTTTATATTGTCCACATTGTAACAAAACCTATAGTTGCGTAACAGCACTTTGTGTAACTTTACCACAGTTTTATATTGACAAATTACAGCACCAAGGACAACATACCTTGCTAGTTGAAAGTCAGGCAAAAGAGAACAATAAGAGGGTACGTAAGTACAGATAACCCGCGATGGACCAAACAAAAATATACAAAACTTTTACAATCAGGTGTATTTACAATATAGATATAAAAAAAAATTTGTACACCAAAAAATAACATTAACTATGCAGCTGTAATTAAATAAAGAAAACACATATCATTATTATTATTATTATTATTAACTTATTAACATCCCCTCTTGACCTGGCCTACTTGAACTGTCCTCGTGTGCAACTTGGTGCATAATCTAGGGGAACAACATCACACTACTACACAGGCATAGGCTAATAATTGTCAGAACCCGTTCATAAAAGGAACATCATTTAATTCACAATTCACAGTCGGCTCATTCACAATATTGGCATCCTTGCGGGAAGGCCACATAGCCTAACAGAGCTTTTACCGGCCGTTTACACTATGCAAGCGGCACTCGCCTAGCCATGCTAGCCTCGCCCTCATATGAGTGCTAACAAGCCAGCAAGCAAACTAGGAAGTGCTAAGTATCAACAGCCATTGTCAACCAATCCAGTAGTTGGAAGCTATGGTGAGCTTCGTTTGGTCACTCTCGTCACGATATCATGGAAGATTTTAATAAAGTTCAGCTTTCCCCTACTTTAGTCCCGACCGGTTCAGCTCAGTCGCCCATGCTGCATTCACTCAATGGTCCCCCGCCCACTCCGTTTCTCTCACATTCCTTCCATTGAAAGTGAATGGCTTCTGATGTTTCACCGCGCGATGCCGCTTCCTAGTGTAAATTGCCCATTAGGGTATATGTGGCCTTCCAGTTAGGATGCCAATATTGTGAATGAGCAGACTGTGAATTATGAATTAAATGATGTTCCATTTATGAACGGGTTCTGATGATGATTAGGCCTATGTCTACTTTAGACTATACAATGTAAGGAATTATGATTATGGCTTTTACATTGATGACTAGTTATGTGGTTATTATGTCCTAGGGAGAGGCTAAGAGAATATAAGCTATTACTATGGGAACGAGGCCCTATTGCTACTAAGAGAGATGGAGAGTCTGAGGAGTGGAGTGGCAAAAGAGATTTCTACTTTTCAATTCACATTGCATCCTTGTCTTACCTTTCGACTTGGTCCACAGCTCAAATTGACTGTAAATATCACAGTATCCACTAGTAAGCACAAAATGTTTACAATCAGAGCAACTTTTCTTCAAAAAAAGATTACACTATTGAATAATGCAACCAAGCCATATTACACCCTTGAATAATGCAACAATTCACAAGCATGTGCAGACAATTAAAGGGTTTATTAAATTAGCTGACAATACACAGCTAACTCCAACTAACAACTAACCCATTCATAGACGCTACCTTTAGACCTATTGACTATAGTATCTTCAGGCCGGGGGAGTTTTGTTAAGAGCCCCGACGCTCGTTCTGAACGTTAAAACGCATTGTTTGCAGTACGGTTTTGGAAACATAAGGAACGTATCTTTAATATCAGAAAAAAAAACGAATTCAACAAAATAGGTTAAATTACTACACACCTTTATAGGGTTAGGGTTATGGTTAGTGTTCGGACATATCTCCATGTTTCAGCGCTTGTTTACAGAAGACAGATGGAACACCTGTGCTCCAAACACCTGTGTGTAAGCATAACTGGGGAGGAAGTGTAGTTCATTAACTGGAGGCACACACAGCATATGGATCTGTGCAAATATTATTTCTCACTGATATGAAAGATAAGGGGCATATCAGCATATGTTTCGCAACCCATGATTATTGACTATAAAGGCCATCAACCAGTTGTCATGACTCTCATGTGATGGTCCCACGTGAGAAGCCCAAGATCAGACAAAGGAGCCTCTAACAGTCAATGCTACGGTAGAGAAAATGTTCTAAGTACTGTATCCAAGAAAGTGAATTTAAGTAGGACCATCCGGCTACTCTCTTCAAGTCATCGTCAACAACACTGTTCTCATCACCCCATCGACACGGATCATCGACACGGCTGATTAGCTGTCCTCAGAAGATCACTCTTCCAGAACAGGGAGAGTGAACATCGCCATGTTAGTCCACAGATTACAGAACCAGACATATATCATCCAGAACATGAGGAGAAGACCCCATCGAGCCCTTTCCACGGAGGCCTGGGTCCAACAGAGATACACGACCTCCAACACGTAAATACATGCATTACAGGGCCAACCAGGTTATATCCTGCCTGGTGGCCCTGTCCGGGGGTATCGTCGGACGGGGCCACACAGTATCTCCCGACCCCCCCTGTCTCAGCCTCCAGTATCTATGCTGCAATAGTCTATGTGCCGGGGGGCTAGGGTCAGTCTGTTATATCTGGAGTTATTTTCCTGTCTTATCCGGTGTCCTGTGTGAATTTAAGTATGCTCCCTCTAATTCTCTCTCTCTCCCTCTCTCCCTCCCCTCCCGGAGGACCTGAGCCCTGGGACTAACTAACATGCCTCAGGACTAACTGGCCTGATGACTCCTTGCTGTCCCCAGTCCACCTGGTCGTGCTGCTGCTCCAGTTTCCACTCTTCTGCCTGTGGCTATGGAACCCTGACCTGTTCACTGGACGTGCTACCTTGTCCCAAACCTGCTGTTTTCAACTCTCTCTCTCTACCGCACCTGCTATTTCAACCTCTAAATGCCCGGCTATGAAAAGCCAAGTGACATTTACTCCTGATGTACTGACCTGTTGCAACCTCTACAATCACTGTGATTATTATTTGACCCTGTTGGCCTTAATGGCCATGTCCTGTTATAATCTCCACCCGGCACAGCCAGAAGGGGACTGGGCACCCCTCAGAGCCTGGTTCCTCTCTAGGTTTCTTCCTAGGTTTCTGCCTTTCTACTGAGTTTTTCCTAGCCACTGTGCTTCTACATCTGCATTGCTTGCTGTTTGGGGTTTTAGGCTGGGTTTCTGTATAGCACTTTGTGACATCTGCTGATGTAAAAAGGGCTATATAAATAAATCTGGGAGTCCAGAGATGATTTTGGACCTGTAGGAGTGAGATTTTGGGAAAAAGTGGATTCCTGCTTTTTGCCGCCCAGTATGTTGTTTCAGGCTGGGTAAAAGACAAACTGGGATCGGTTAAATCGGTGAAAGTTTCGAGAAATTTAATTGTTTGGATTTTTTTGCATCCTCCGGGCAAAGGCAGTGGGCGCTGAGCGGCACGCGTCTCGGGGCTCAACCTGTGTTGTTCTTTGCTCTCAGGAGAAGGGCACCGCTTATAGGAGTGATCAGTGGGGTAACGTTGAGTGTAGAGGTGGATCAAATGAAAAATTATATTCCTGGTGTTTGTGACGCCCATCGTTTGGTGAGACATAGACCCGGTGGCAATGGCAAGACTGAGAATACCCTGTTTGTCTTGTTGAGCTTTGACACAGAGTTTCTACCTGATAAGGTCAGGTTATGTTATATTTGTTATTCTGTGAGGGCCTATGTTCCGAACCTGCTATGGTGCATAAGGTGCCAAGGATTATGACATGTTGCAGCAGTGTGTAGAAGGGAGATCCCACGATGTGAGAAATGTGCAGGGCATAGTCAGATGGAGTGTAAAGTTGGGATAGAGGAAGCACTGTGCCCGGGATGCACAGCTGGGGATCCGAAGTGCCCTGTGAGAAAGAGACAGATTGAGATTGCCAGAGTTCGAGTGGGGCAGAAAGTTTATTATGCTAAGGCAGTGAAGAGAGTAGAGGATAGCCCAAGGGTGAGTGATTCGACCGGAGTTCCCCAGTGAGTAGGTCTTAAGAGAGAGATCCAGAGAGGATGAGTTTTAGTAAGGTTGGAATTATTGCGTTTAAAGCCATGGTGATCAACTGCACTGCACTGATGGAGCGGACATCACAGAAGATAGATGTGGTAGTTGCAGCAGCAGATATATATTTGGGTGTGAGAGATTTTAGTGCAGAAGATCTGCAGGGAGTTTTGAGAGAAAGGTCCAAAGTAGTGGGATGGGGTGGTGGGTTTTTTAGCATAGTTTATAGGTGCAAGGTTAGACGCATGTGTGCAATACGAAGAAGAAGGATCCCCTTACAATAACAGGGGGTCCTACCACTGGGCCAGGGTCCATAGGCCCGACGTGGACAGCTGAAGCGACCGGTTTAGGCTGTGAGATGCGTCTATATTAGTCCCCTGTAGCTCAGTTGGCATGGCGCTTGCAACACCAGGGTTGTGGGTTCGTTTCCCACGGGGGGCCAGTATGAAAATGTATGCACTCACTAACTGTAAGTCGCTCTGGATAAGAGCATCTGCTAAATGACGTAAATGTAAATGTAATCTGGAAAGGCCATAACAACAATATCCCAAGGGGAACAGCTTCTATCACAGAAGCCATCATCCCCAGTAGGCGTAAGCACTGGCGAAAATGGTGTGACCCAGCCAAAATTGGGCTAATCAGAACCAGAAACTAGACACCCCCTATGGGGATGGAAAAGCAAAATTTGCGAGCGAGTCTAACCCGAGACCCAGAAACGGAATGCACTGAGATGGATTCAGACAACTCTTTTTCTGGTTTCCTATGATGCCTAGAGACTGAGTATGGGACAGCAGTCCGTTGCCCCAAGTCCGTTGACTGTAATAGTCGGCGGCTCCTGAGCATTCTGAATTCATACTCTGAGGTGCTTGCTGAGGACACATAAGTCTAGAATGGGGCGTAAAGTCCCAACCCCTTTTCGAAACCAGGAAATACCAGCTGTACCAGCTGTCCTGGGACTGACATAGAAATCCACTTAGATTGCCTGCGTCTGGAAATGGGAGGATATTCCCTTCCTCAAAACAAGCACTGAGGCCTCGGGAACAGTCGACGTGATGACGCTGTAGAAGCGTGGGGGACGTGCAACAAATTGTAGCCTGTACCCCGATGTCACTGTTCGCATGATCCAGAGCAACACTGTGCATGTGCACCATTGGTTGGAGCAGACAGCGAGCCTTCCGTCAATGCCATCTGAAGGGGCGGGTCGCCACCTTGTGGACTGGGAGTTAATAGTTATTTTTCCCTTTACACCACTCTCGACCACCATGTGTCAATGTGGAAAAGGGACACTTCATTGAACCCACATGTAGGAGACACAACACTTTTGCCACCTGGGAACACTCTGGCAATCAGTGACATACCCCGACTGCATATTGAGGGTACTTCTGTCGCAACGAGCATCACTCGGTTTAGGCGGTAAGATGCGACCCAATAACTGTCTGACACCCAGTACTGGACCGCATGCATTAAAAATAGACCCAGGGAAAAAGCGATATCATGCCACAGCACCTTGTAACCCACCTGGAAAAGGGATCAACAGCTCTGAAAAAATCACCCATTTTGTGGTAACAGAAAGGGGCGATTCGTTATTGAATCTTATTCCGAGGAATGAAACCAATCGCCTATAGAACCCATAACCCGTACCACTTGGCACCCCATAGGGACTAGTGTGCTACAGGCAGGAATCAGCAATGAATCCCAGAAATGACCCTATGGGGAGGTGTGAACCCTTGTGGGCAGAGAGCGAATCGCCCAATTTATTATGTTTCTCCTGGGGAGATTGATATACCCCTTGAACCCTGTGAACAACATGGAACGCGGGTTAACAGAGGGGGCATTAAACATGGACAAGCTTCCAACACACGTTGTGCTTCCGTGAGACTGTATAGCCTGCATGAAGCCCGGACCCCTTATGGGCACAGAGGGCTATGGCAATAGCTGACCTAGTACCCCGTTTGAAGTAACAGAATGTGGGGGCACTGTCGTCATAGTAATGCTTTTGTGGAGGTGCACACGGGTCACTCAGCCCCGCTTTCTCCACTCCCTCCAACACCAGGAATTTGAAATAGGAATGGGGTTGCCATAATGCTGGGGGAACGCTAGTAAGCTTAATTCACAGGCAGATATGAATGCTAGCCGACGTTAGCCATGATGAGGCTTTTTGTCTAAGCTAGGCTAGCTAGCCTCGTTGACTGCAGAGCTACCCAAGCAATTCCACCGTAAGGAAGCCAGAATAGCTAGCAGTAACTAGCTTGCCTCGGCAAGTTAGCTAACCTGGCTAGCACGCCATGCAGTGATTGTTAGCTAGCCTGGTCTCGAAAGTCTACGTAGGACTGGATCACCGAGGTGGGATGAGACCCTTCATCAATAAGTCTGGGAAGAGAGGCAAGCGGTGCTTAACCAAGGCAGACACGGGTGGCGGGGCGATACCCACAGAACCTGGTTGCCCTCTCTCTTCGAGTAGCCTTCCCGAAATAGGCGACAGAGCGCACAGGAACCGGGAGACTTTTGACCGGATCAACGGCCCATCTCTGCGTCCCACAACTCAGGCTCAGCCGAGGTACGGTCACCCGAGAGAGGAAGTCACTATTGGAAAACACGAAGCCCCCTAAAGAATGCTACACGAGAACCTGTGCCGCGGACAAGCGGGGGAACAGTGCCAGCCGTCCCCTGGTCCTGCACATAAACTGATTCGAGGGAGGGCAGCCTGAGAATGCACCGAGCCTAGACATACAAGACAACAAACGTGAACCCGGCATGTTAGCCTTCGACTAGTTCGGTCGCGTTTGCCATCTTACTTAGTGCTATAGCCAGGCAAAGCAATCCGAACATAACTAATTGTTTGTGATTAGGAAACTTATGAGAACCATACAAACTTCAGCACACAACGTCCAGGGGGTGAGCACACTATACCACTAAGGGACAGTTTAGTCTGCGCAACGTAAGACAGTTTCGTGCGACTCCCCATAGTATATTGTACCAAAGTTGACTGACTGAAAGGGAACTCAATGTTTCTTAGAAATTCTTGCCACACTCAGAAACCCTAACCTACCTACCTACCTACCTACCTACCTACCTACCTACCTACCTACCCTACCTACCTACCTACCTACCTACCTACGCACTCTAGACCAATCTACACAGCCAGACAGCCCTGTGCTCGGTCAATTGCCTTGAGGACAGACATCACCGAAGAGAGGAAACCAGTTGAGAGATGGATCTGCTGGAGCCTAAATAGAGGCCAGACTCATGTGAGTGGCAGTGGTTCTATAGCCTGGTTACTCTGAACTACTTCTGACCCAATGTTCACTGCCCACAAGGTTGCATTTATGTACTTGACTTTGTGACACACTCTTTCTGAGAAATGACATTGTCACACTAAGGCCCTGCTCTCAAGTGTGGAATCTAATTTACTGTGAAATGGAAAGGGGACAGAAAAAAATATGGTTATTTATTTCCTGATAAAGTTGGTGAATGGATATGGTTCTTCTATAAACTAGGGTACCAGTGAGGATAATCTGCAAATTTTTTTCATGTCATTACATTAAGATATAAGCAATATTCAATAAAATTCACAAGTTGATTTAAAACCTATGTTTAACCCTTTCTCATGGTTGGTGTCTTGACGAATTTGTCCAAAATCGTGTGACATAAAACATTACTTTTCTGTCCTTGCATTTACGGCAGTGTAAGTTGTTGTTATATCATCTATTAAGCATTAATCAGTTAAATTAGACATTGAACTTGAACCCTATATGAATCCTGGATCTAGCTGTCAGACAATATTTCTCCCCGAGTCTAGGGGAGAACCGGGAGGAAAGTAACACTTTTTTCCTAATTATTCAGAGATCGATAGAGCTAGAGAGAGCATTTTAATGACAAACAACTTATACTGTATACACTGAGTATACCAAACATTAGGAACACCTTCCTAATATTGAGTTGCACCCCCCCCCCCCCATGTCGAGAGCGTCCCACAGGGATGCTGGCCCATGTTGATTCCATTGCTTCCCACAGTTGGCTGGATGTCCTTCGGGTGGTGCACCATTCTTGATACACACGTGAAATTGTTGAGCGTGAAAAACCCAGCAGCATTGCAGATCTTGACACAAACTGGTGCACCTGGCACCTACTATCATACCCCGTTCAAAGGCACTTAAATATTTTGTCTTGCCCATTCACCCTCTGAATGGCACACACACACAATCCATGGCTCAATTTTCTCAAGGCTTAAAAATCCTTCTTTGACGTGTCTACTCCCCTTCACCTACACTGATTGAATTGAATTTAACAAATGACATCAATAAGGGATCATAGCTTTAATCTGGATTCACCTGGTCAGTCTATGTCATGGAAAGAGCATGTGATCCTAATGTTTTGTATAGGGTATGTCCTCTACCATTAGCAACTGTAATTACATTTCTAGGTTAAATGAGTTTAAATTAAATAGACAGAGAACAGAGTACAGAGAACAGAACTACCACAACAGTACTTTTGTACCTGCCGGCGGTACGAGAGTAACACAGCCTTGGGACAGAAGTAACAGCTGGTAAGAAGTGCACAATATCTGTCTTATTTTCATGTTTTTGGTTTTATTATTGGTTTGTAATGCGCTTTACATTCAACAAGAAGAAGAAGAACAGCGCCGGGAAGATGGCTGCCGTTTTACAGCCCTCTAACCAATTGTACTATTATGTGTGTTTTTCCGCGTTATTTGTAATTTATTTTGTACATAATGTTTCTGCCATCGTCTCTTATAACCAAAAAGAGCTTCTGGATATCAGGACAGCGATTACTCACCTCGCATTGGACGAAGATTTTTTCTTCAACGAGGCGGTCGCGAAGGATATCCTACAGACACCCGACAAGACCCAGATCCCCGTCATTCGCGTGAGGAAGAGACGGAGATATCGCGGACGCAGATCCGGGTGCCTTGTAAGGATCCGACGGCGAGCGAGTAAACTGCCTCTCCAATCAATCCTACTAGCCAACGTTCAATCTTTTGAGAATAAAATGGACGAGTTAAGATTACGGTTATCCTACCAACGGGACATTAAAAACTGTAATATCTTATGTTTCACGGAGTCGTGGCTGAACGACAACAATGATAACATTCAGCTAGCAGGCTATACGCTACATCGGCAGGACAGAATGTCTGACTCTGGTAAGACAAGGGGCGGCGGTCTGTGTATATGTGACACTCTGGCTCCGGGACTTTGATTATTGAGCCAGGGTTGTTCATTTTCTGTTGGGTGTATTTCTATGTTTGCTTTTCTGTCGGGTTTATTTCTAGGTTTTGTCAATGACTCCCAATCGGAGGTAACGAGTGTCAGCTGTCGGCTCGTTATCTCTGATTGGGAGCCATATTTATACTGTGGGGTTTCACTTTGTGGTTGTGGGTTTGTGTTCCATGTACAGTCATTTGTCACTGTGGACTTCACTATCGTCATTCGTTTATTTGTTTTCGTGGTTGCTTTGATTAAATAAAGTCATCATGTTCACTCAACGCGCTGCATATTGGTCCGCTTCCTCAGACGATCGTGACAGAAAAACCCACCACAAAAGGACCAAGCAGCGCGTCCAGGAGCAAAGGGTCTGGACATGGGAGGAGCTGTTGGACGGAAAAGGGTCCTGGACGTGGGAGGAGATCCTGGATGGGATGGATCGCCGTCCATGGAGCGAAACGGTGGAGAGGCGACGGCGAGAGGAGCAACAGCGTCGGCAGGGCTATCGTCGGAAGGACGGGAGGCAACCCCAAACATTTTTTGGGGGGGGGCACATGGCTTGGGCGCCTGAACTGCCCGTCTGCTCAACGGCGCCTGTACTGCCCGTCTGCCCGTCTGCCCTATGGCGCCTGAACTGCCCGTCTGCCAAGCGCTGCATAAGCCGCCCGTCTGTACTGAGCCTGCAAAGCCGCCCGTCTGCCATGAGCCTTCAGAGCCGTCCGCCAGACCGGAGCCGCTAGAGCCTTCCGCCAGACAGGAGCCGCTAGAGCCTTCCGCCAGACAGAAGCATACACCAGCTATGGAATCAGCAGGAGCCGACGCAGCCCGTACAAGACTGGAAGCCCAGGTTCGGGACCAGCAAGAGCAGCTCCTGCAGATGGGAACCGCCCTGCTGGAGGTGATGACCACTCTCCGAGGCTGGGGTCCGCCTCCACCGCCAGCCGCCCCAGCCAGCACCGTCTGCCAGCCATGAGCAGCCAGATCCGTCAGCCAGCCATGAGCAGCCAGATCCGTCAGCCAGCCATGAGCAGCCAGATCCGTCAGCCAGCCATGAGCAGCCAGATCCGTCAGCCAGCCATGAGCAGCCAGATCCGTCCAGCCAGCCATGAGCAGCCAGATACGTCAGCCAGCCATGAGCAGCCAGATCCGTCAGCCAGCCATGAGCAGCCAGCACCGTCAGCCAGCCACGAGCAGCCAGATCCGTCAGCCAGCCATGAGCAGCCAGATCCGTCAGCCAGCCATGAGCAGCCAGATCCGTCAGCCAGCCATGAGCAGCCAGATCCGTCAGCCAGCCACGAGCAGCCAGATCCGTCAGCCAGCCATGAGCAGCCAGATCCGTCGGCCAGCCATGAGCAGCCAGATCCGTCGGCCAGCCATGAGCAGCCAGATCCGTCGGCCAGCCATGAGCAGCCAGATCCGTCGGCCAGCCATGAGCAGCCAGATCCGTCGGCCAGCCATGAGCAGCCAGATCCGTCGGCCAGCCATGAGCAGCCAGACCCGTCGGCCAGCCATGAGTCGTCCAGCCAGGATCCGCCAGAGCCGTCCAGCCAGGATCCGCCAGAGCCGTCCAGCCAGGATCCGCCAGAGCCGTCCAGCCAGGATCCGCCGGAGCCGTCCTGCCAGGATCCGCCAGAGCCGGCCAGCCAGGATCCGCCAGAGCCGTCCAGCAAGGATCCGCCAGAGCCGTCCAGCCAGGATCCGCCGGAGCCGTCCAGCCAGGATCCGCCGGAGCCGTCCAGCCAGGATCCGCCGGAGCCGTCCTGCCAGGATCCGCCAGAGCCGTCCAGCCAGGATCCGCCAGAGCCGTCCAGCCAGGATCCGCCAGAGCCGTCCAGCCAGGATCCGCCAGAGCCGTCCAGCCAGGATCCGCCAGAGCCGTCCAGCCCGGATCCGCCAGCCAGCCAGGATCCGCCAGAGCCAGCCAGCCAGGATCCGCCATTCAGTCCGGAGCTGCCCCTTAGTCCGGTACTGCCCCTTAGTCCGGTACTGCCCCTTAGCCCGGTGCTGCCCCTTAGTCCGGTGCTGCCCCTTAGCCCGGTGCTGCCCCTTAGCCCGGTGCTGCTCCTTAGCCCGGTGCTGCCCCTTAGCCCGGTGCTGCCCCTTAGCCCGGTACTGCCCCTTAGTCCGGTGCTGCCCCTTAGTCCGGTGCTGCCCCTGAGTCCGGTGCTGCCTCTTAGTCCAGTGCTGCCCCTTAATCCTGTGGGGTTTAGTTGGGGGTGGTCATGTGGAGGAGGTTACTAAAGCGGGTAGTGACTATGGTGGGGTGGGGACCACGACCAGTGCCAGAGCCGCCACCGTGGACAGACGCCCACCCAGACCCTCTCCTAGACTGTATGCTGGTGCGCCCGGAGTTCGCACCTTTAGGGGGGGGTACTGTGACACTCTGGCTCCGGGACTTTGATTATTGAGCCAGGGTTGTTCATTTTCTGTTGGGTGTATTTCTATGTTTGCTTTTCTGTCGGGTTTATTTCTAGGTTTTGTCAATGACTCCCAATCGGAGGTAACGAGTGTCGGCTCGTTATCTCTGATTGGGAGCCATATTTATACTGTGGGGTTTCACTTTGTGGTTGTGGGTTTGTGTTCCATGTACAGTCATTTGTCACTGTGGACTTCACTATCGTCATTCGTTTATTTGTTTTCGTGGTTGCTTTGATTAAATAAAGTCATCATGTTCACTCAACGCGCTGCATATTGGTCCGCTTCCTCAGACGATCGTGACAGTATATTTGTAAACAACAGCTGGTGCACAAAATCAAATACTAAGGAAGTCTCGAGGTTTTGCTCGCCTGAGGTAGAGTATCTTATGATAAGCTGTAGACCACACTATTTACCAAGAGAGTTTTCATCTATAGTTTTCATAGCTGTCTATTTACCACCACAAACCAATGCTGGCATTAAGATTGCTTTGAATGAGTTGTACAAGGCCATTAATCAACAGGAAAACGCTCATCCAGATGCAGCGCTCCTAGTGGCCGGGGACTTTAATGCAGGGAAACTTAAATCCGTTCTACCTAATTTCTACCAGCATGTTAAATGTGCAACCAGAGGGAAAAAAACTCTAGACCACCTTTACTCCACACACAGAGACGCATACAAAGCTCTCCCTCGCCCTCCATTTGGCAAATCTGACCATAACTCTATCCTCCTGATTCCTGCTTATAAGCAAAAACTGAAGCAGGAAGCACCAGTGATTCGGTTATTAAAAAAGTGGTCAGATGACGCAGATGCTAAGCTACAGGACTGTTTTGCTAGCACAGACTGGAACATGTTCCGGGATTCTTCAGACAGCATTGAGGAGTACACCACATCAGTCACTGGCTTCATCAATAAGTGCATCGATGATGTCGTCCCCACAGTGACCGTACGTACATACCCCAACCAGAAGCCATGGATTACAGGAAACATCCGCACTGAGCTAAAGGGTAGAGCTGCCGCTTTCAAGGAACGGGACTCTAACCCGGACGCTTATAAGAAATCCCGCTATGACCTCCGACGAACCATCAAACAGGAAAAGAGTCAATACAGGTCTAAGATTGAATCATACTACACTGGCTCTGACGCTCGTCGGATGTGGCAGGGCTTGAAAACTATTACAGACTACAAAGGGAAGCACAGCCGCGAGCTGCCCAGTGACACAAGCCTACCAGACGAGCTAAACCACTTCTATGCTCGCTTCGAGGCAAGCAACACTGAAGCATGCATGAGAGCACCAGCTGTTCCGGATGACTATGTGTTCACGCTCTCCGTAGCCGATGTGAGTAAGACTTTTAAGCAGGTCAACATTCACAAGGCCGCAGGGCCAGACGGATTACCAGGACGTGTACTCCGAGCATGTGCTGACCAACTGGCAAATGTCTTCACTGACATTTTCAACATGTCCCTGACTGAGTCTGTAATACCAACATGTTTCAAGCAGACCACCATAGTCCCCGTGCCCAAGAACTCTAAGATAACCTGCCTAAATGACTACCGACCCGTAGCACTGACGTCTGTAGCCATGAAGTGCTTTGAAAGACTGGTCATGGCTCACATCAACAGCATAATCCCAGAAACCCTAGACCCACTCCAATTTGCATACCGCCCCAACAGATCCACAGATGATGCAATCTCTATCGCACTCCACACTGCCCTTTCCCACCTGGACAAGAGGAACACCTACGTGAGAATGCTATTCATTGACTACAGCTCAGCATTCAACACCATAGTACCCTCTAAGCTCATCACTAAGCTAAGGATCCTGGGACTAAACACCCCCCTCTGCAACTGGATCCTGGACTTCCTGACGGGCCGCCCCCAGGTGGTAAGGGTAGGTAACAACACATCTGCCACACTGATCCTCAACACGGGGGCCCCTCAGGGGTGCGTGCTCAGTCCCCTCCTGTACTCTCTGTTCACCCATGACTGCATGGCCAGGCACGACTCCAACACCATCATTAAGTTTGCCGACGACACAACAGTGGTAGGCCTGATCACCGACAACGATGAGACAGCCTATAGGGAGGAGGTCAGAGATCTGGCCGTGTGGTGCCAGGACAACAACCTCTCCCTCAACGTGACCAAGACAAAGGAGATGATTGTGGACTACAGGAAAAAAAAGAGGACTGAGCACGCCCCCATTCTCATCGACAGGGCTGTAGTGGAACAGGTTGAGAGCTTCAAGTTCCTTGGTGTCCACATCACCAACGAACTATCATGGTCCAAACACACCAAGACAGTCGTGAAGAGGGCACGACAAAGCCTATTCCCCCTCAGGAGACTAAAAAGATTTGGCATGGGTCCTCAGATCCTCAAAAAATTATACAGCTGCACCATCGAGAGCATCCTGACTGGTTGCATCACCGCCTGGTATGGCAACTGCTTGGCCTCTGACCGCAAGGCACTACAGAGGGTAGTGCGTACGGCCCAGTACATCACTGGGGCAAAGCTCCCTGCCATTCAGGACCTCTATACCAGGCGGTGTCAGAGGAAGGCCCTCAAAATTGTCAAAGACTCCAGCCACCCTAGTCATAGACTGTTCTCTCTGCTACCGCACGGCAAGCGGTACCGGAGTGCCAAGTCTAGGTCCAAAAGACTTCTCAACAGCTTCTACCCCCAAGCCATAAGACTCCTGAACAGCTAATCATGGCTACCCGGACTATTTGCACTGCCCCCCACCCCATCCTTTTACGCTGCTGCTACTCTGTTAAGTATTTATGCATAGTCACTTTAACTCTACCCACATGTACATATTACCTCAACTACCTCAACTAGCCGGTGCCCCCGCACATTGACTCTGCAACGGTACCCCCCTGTATATATAGCCTCCCTACTGTCACTTTATTTTACTGTATATATAGCCTCCCTACTGTCACTTTATTTTACTTCTGCTCTTTTTTTCTCAACACTTTTGTTGTTGTTGTTTTATTCTTACTTTTTTTGTTTAAAATAAATGCACTGTTGGTTAAGGGCTGTAAGTAAGCATTTCACAGTAATGTCTGCACCTGTTGTATTCGGCGCATGTGACCAATAAAATTTGATTTGATTTGATTTGAACAAATGTTCTATCAGCCATAATTTTATATTTGTGTCGATTTGAATGATTAATGCTATGGTTTTATGAAATTTATGAAAATGAACCATACGTCAACATCGCAATGTTGCGCAACCACAATATTTTGCCTTACAATATTAAAGGTGCACTAGGCAGAAATCACACTGCCATTTCCTGTTTGCTAAAATTCTAATAGTTCACCTACTTTCAGTTTATGTGACAAAACAGTAGAGAAGTAGAGAATCATTGTACCATCTAAACCGCTGTGAAATATATTTTCCATTACCAAAAATATTGTATTTTCAGCTGATTGAAGTTGGTGTACAAAACGAAATTTAAGAACAGGAAGCATAGAAATATTGCTGGGGAAGCCAAGCAAAAAACGGCCATATTACAAACTACACTGTATGTGTTGTGATAATTGCGTTGTTTTCTGTTAATTCATATGCCTTGTGACCGTGATATATAGGCCTAAAGGCCGAGACAATAAGAAGACAGTGGCAAAATAAATTAAATCACACCTTTGTTTTCATGTAACAGACAGTTACATGACCTACATCATGGTTAAGCAAGTTAATATTTCGGACATTTTCAGACCACTAAACAACTATTGATTTAGAACCACAGAGAGTTACCGCAAGTCTCAAAGAAAACAGGAGCTGCCTCCACTATTCCAGCACCATTTCAACTTCAACATTTCAACATCATCAAATCACCTCTGCTTAGTCTAATACAGTGACAACTAAAAGATACCAAAAACAATTTAGTCCAATCAACCTAAGCTAAATATGATGTGGCTGTCCATGGTTCAGATTTCTGTTTGCGTGCGCGCGTGTGTGTGTTTGTGCGCGCACGTTCGTGCAAGTAGAAAAACATGTTGACTCACCCTACTTGTAGAGAAACGCCAATGCCATCTTCCTCTCTTTCATGTTGACGAAACGACCTATCACTGTGTCATACAGCACACACTTATATTTTTTGTTGTCCTAGGCTACCTGGCTAAAATGCTTGCTTGCTAGCCTAACTTCCATTAATGGGCAACGTTAGCTAGTTAACATTAGCCTTCCACATCTAGCTACTGTACATATTGTACGTCCATCCTCTCAGGCCAGGGGCACAACAATGTAAAAATTAATGGTTGGATCAGAATAGCTGTTATAATCATTGGCCAGTACAGAGAATTAAGTAAAACCACAAGTCCAAATCCCTATCTCCATCCATGGCTAATTTAGGAAAGGGACAATTTTAGCTAGTTACACAACACAACGAGATGCAACAATTCAAGTTGTTTTCTGTTAATGACGTATGCTCTCAAAGCGATTTGATAGTAGAGATGCCAAATCCAAGCTGGCTTCCCTTGAGCTCGCTCAGTTTAGCTCAACGCTGACTGGCAAATTTGGTATACTTTTTTTGTCAAGGGAGGCCAAATGCTCGCTGGCTTCCCTTGCATTCAATGCTATGGGCGGCTACAATGTCATACTCGTTTGGACGAGACAGTATCAGATAGATGGCCTACACGTAGAGACAGAGAGGCGCTGTTTCGCTCGCTCGGATGCTTTCTCCTGTGAGATACATTCAGCCTCTTGCGAATTGAAGGAAAATTATGAAACACAGAGAGACGAAAGATACATTATTTTATGTTATTTCATTATTATTTTTTGAGGAAGCCTGGCTTCCCTTGGTGTCCATGAATACACACCACTGTACAGCACATGACTATATCATTCTTTAGTTCCTTTGTTAGCAGTAAGCTACTGTTTATAGTTAATGCCCAGTTCGGTAGGAAAATGTTTGTACAGAAAGATTTTTGTATAATAAGGTTCCACACATAAATGTGGTTATTTTCCTGTCTCTAGTTACCAGAGTGAAACGTTGTTTCGGTACACAGAATCATTGTAACACTCACGAGCTAGAAACTGTTTGTTTCATTCTGTTAATGCTTTCCTTTGTTCATACTTCCCACGTTGTGTCGGAGCTCCTTGTGTACTGTCTTGTCGGTGTCATATGGGTGTGCGGCAGGAGTGCGCACACCTTTGCGCAACGCTATATGTTACTGGGTTGCCCCCATTTGGAAGGGATTTTGGGGATAGGGAGTTAGTAGGGCTCTTTTTTATGTTCTCAGAAGTACTGAGTCAGGTAGTAGGATATAGAAATGTGGAGCTAATGTTGTAAACTGTGATTGACCACACACTCCAGCACAGTAGGTGCTGTTCTTTTCGGAACAGGGCACCCCTTAAGGGGGTAATATCTGGCGTCTCGTGGGAAGTCGATGTAACAGAGATAAAAAATATTCCTGGAGCGATTGATGAATCGTGTGATGAATGAAGAAAAAGTGAAGAGTCTATCTGTTCTTTTGTTTTTGATATGGAGTCTCTCCCTTCTCAAGGGCAATTGGGGTATATAAACTACAGAGTCAGAGCATTTATCCCAAGACCAATGCAATGTGATCACTCAAATCTTTTGGACATGTTTCAAGTGTTTGCAGAAGGGAGAAGCCGGGATGTCCAAGTTGGGGAAAAGATCATATCATGTGGTCCTCTGTAGCTCAGCTGGTAGAGCACGGCGCTTGTAACGCCAAGGTAGTGGGTTCGATCCCCGGGACCACCCATACACAAAAATGTATGCACGCATGACTGTAAGTCGCTTTGGATAAAAGCGTCTGCTAAATGGCATATTATTATTATATTATTATTATTTAAAAGTGATGAAAATGTGACATGTTGCAATTGTGGTGGGTACCATGAAGCCACATCTTTGGAATGCCCAACAAGGGTAAAAGCGAATGAGATGGCCAAAGTCAGAGCTGTCCAGAGCATTTCATATGCAGCGGCTGTGAAAAGGGTTGAGGGTTTGAATGGTGCTCCTGAAGAGTCCATGGTGGTGGATAGGCCTTCACTGCTGGCTGCAGGGGTTGCCTTTCACCAGCAGGACCCAGATATTTTCAAGGTTAAGAAGGTGGACTTTGTGGCCTTTATAGCTATGGTGATTAATGGCACTGCCAAGGTGGAGAGGAAGTCCAGGAAAATAGATATCATTGTGGATGCTGTGGAGTGGTTCCTGGGACTGAAAGACTCGGCGGAGGAGTTGCATGGAATATTGTCACAAGCCGTACCACCCTCTCAGGCCCTAGAGCCTGAGAAGGGAAATATGGAGATTTGAAGGAAGGAAGAAGTAGGAGTTTTGTTTTAGTTTTTGTCGATGTACTAATTTTATTTGGGTGGATTAAGTTAGTTTTCCCTATCAGGTATGGATTTTATTTTTACTTCGTTTTTTCAACCCCGTCCAGTTGGTGGCGGCAATACACCTTTTTGGGTTGTAGTCCGCCATAAAACCCCCAGAAGAAGAAGAAGAAGAAATTCAGTTCTGTTTTAGAATTCAAGTGGGGAGGCTGCTTGAGCCAGGTACAGGGTGAGCCTGTTTTAGGCTTAGTGTGGTTTGTTATTTTGTTTCAACAGTTAGTCTATTGTCTACCTGTTTGTCTTATAAATATTAATCGCTGGCTATCACTATTGAACACTAAAAATAAATATGGACACCTTTGCACCAGAACCTTCTACATCATTCTGAATATCTGCCCTTAAGCCACATCTCTACATTACCTATTTCACAGCTTGACACAAGGTAATTGACCACCAGAATCATAAAGATATATAATTTTAACCACTAACTTGTCGATAAAAGCTTGTGAGAAGCTGATACGTCGAGTCAATTGATTAAGGCATTATTCTAATGATGTCATATATCATTTTCAAACATTGTCACTTGTTGATATTTTGCTAACGTTATAAAAGCAAAATGAACTTGCGGAGACAATTGTCTTTTATTCCATCAGTTAACATTGTGTTACTTTCTTATATGGGTTCTTGGAATTGCTGAATCTCATGCAGCTTGGTTCAAATTGTTTTTCTTCGATCAAACACTTATGGCACACACACACACACATTGATGTGGTGTGGATTGGTCTATAGAAATGGCCCAAACTCATTTAGTCTGCAAATTCTGTTCTACAGCATTTGTCCAACCAGCTGATTCTGGGTACAATGAAGTGACCACTGAGGTGCCTAGCTATTGCTCTACACAGCTTACGTGTATATGAGCAGTTATTTTGCTGTTCTTTTTAGTTTCCTTAGCCACATTAATGATAAACAGACTTTTACCACAGCTTGTAAAGAGGTGAAAAAATTACCTGTTATCTATGAACATGAAGGCTATTGATTTGTTTAAAGGACTAGTTATTTCACGTGGGCTGAAACATCTATAGGTGCTTAAAAGTTAAGCCTTCAACTGAGTACTTTGCAATTACACTTTGTTCTCATTGGAATGTTATTGATTTAATAGTCTGAGGCCTTTCACCGTGGAGGTAGAGTTTTTGCACCTAGGCAAAATTGCAAGTCTTTTGCATTTTCATCCAGTGGTTTGACTACATCTTGTTTGACTGACAGCTGGCTTACGTTGAATACAGCAGAGGACATCTATTTTCCTCTCAAGCTGCATCATGTATTATGTCTTCTCTGTCCCCACATGAGGAGACTTATAATAATAATATTTAATTTGTAGAGAGCGCATTTCCCACGCGCAATGTGCATAAGGTAGAAAACTAAACAAAAACAGTAACAATATACAAAAAAGGTGGCACCACATGTTCAAAAGTGGTATGGCAAAATTTGTACATGTGTTTTCTGGGGCCAGGAGTTTTTCATGATCTCATGACCTGGTCAGGTAGAACTCTGGGTCCTATTCATAGGCTATGTCAAAAGATTATTATTATTATAGATAGCTTCCCTTTTCATATGTGGTATGACTATAGGGCTGGAGATTTTCTTGTCAGTTCATGTGAAACACTCCTGGAAACACTCCTGGACTAAGGTGGATCAAACCCTTTCAAACTACCACAAACTGTAACGATCCCGGCAGTCTGAGTCGGGTCCTGTCGGTGGACTAGTTTTTATGTTCGGGATCTCCAGTTTCCCGAGGGTTCTGGAACGCTCCGGGGAGCTCTCTTGATTTCCGCACCTGCATCCCATCAGCAATCTGCACACCTGGTCCTGATCATCACCCTTCTTAGGCTCTGGCCTAACATCCATTCCCTGCCGGATCGTTAGCCATGAACAGTAGGTTTACCAGAGTATCAGTCTTAGAGCCTAGCGTTAGTTTTGTTGTTTTTGCACCTTGTTGGTTTGTTGCTTACTTACCCCCGTTTTGTTCCATCTGCAGTCACCCGTCCGGAACCTTCATCCAACCTCTGCCTGGTGGTCGGCGGCTGCCGACCCAGGATGGGATCAACCACTGCACCCCCAACAACTAATCAACGCCGCCCGCTCTGTTCCCTGGATTATTCAGCATCACTCTTGAAATTGTAAATAAACACTCACCTTCGTTTCAACTTACCTTGTCCTGGTCTGCTTCTGGGTTCTGGCTTAGCAACTCGTGACAGAACGATCCGGCCAGTAATGAACCCAGCGGACCTGGACTCTGTTCGCCATGCCATTACCCAGCAGGAGAAGATGTTGGGCCATCATAGCACGGTACTACAGGAGATCGCGTTGTCAGTTCGGAACCTTTCTACCGGTCTGACGGAGGTCCAGAACCAACGCAAGTGTCCGGTGGAGGATCCACTACCGGTTTCACCCATCTCGCCTGCCGCTTCTGAAGCTGTGTCCTTCCGTGAGCCCAAGGTTCCGACGCCGGATAAATATGAGGGGAGCTGGGAAGATGCCGTTCCTTCCTTATGCAGTGTGGATTAGTGTTCGATCTACAGCCCTACTCTTATGCCACAGACAAGGCTAGGATAGCCTTTGTGATTGAGTTGCTGCGTGGTCGAGCGCTGGAGTGGGCTTCAGCCGTTTGGGAACGACAGGATCCCTGCATGGCTTCATACCAGGGGTTCACGGCCGAGATGAGGAAGCTCTTCGACCATTCCGTCCGAGGGAGGGACGCAGCTAGGCGCCTGTTTTCGCTTCGCCAAGGAACTCGCAGCGTGGCCGACTTCGTGATCGAGTTCAAGACGTTGGCTGTGGAGAGTGGGTGGAATGAGGAGGCTCTGCAAGCGGCCTTTTACCAGGGTCTGTCGGAGCAGCTCAAGGATGAGTTGATCTCCTATCCGGAGCCTAGTGACCTGGACAGCTTGGTAGCCTTGTCTATTCGGGTGGATAATCGAGTCCGAGAGCGAAGGAGGGAGAAGCAATGGGTTCCGTCCCAACCGATCAGCTTCTCAGGTTCCAGTCGGGTCGTCAAACTGCGCGGCTCGCTAAAGTTGGGAGGACTTTTAGCGAGCCAGTTTCGACCTCTCAATACCTCTGTCAGACCCCGTTTCCCGGCTACCCTTATGAACAGGAATCAGAGCTTAGCGATTAACGCTTTTATCGATTCAGGTGCCGATGGAAGCTTTCTAGATGCCGAGTTGGTGGAACAGCTGGGGCTTTCCAAGGAGCAATTGCCGGAAGCCATTGAAGCTACCACTCTGGACGGCAGTAGTCTGGCACGTATCACGATGAGGACTGAACCGGTTAAGATGCGGTTGTCGGGGAATCATTCTGAGATGATTTCATTCTTCATTCTGCCGTCTTCCCATGTTCCTCTGGTCCTTGGATACCCCTGGCTGAAGGAACACAATCCCACGTTCGATTGGGTGACGGGCAAGGTAACGAGTTGGAGCCTTGATTGTCATGCTAACTGTCTCAAGACTGCCTGCCCCCATTCGGTTCCCAGTCAGGTGATTGAGGCTAAACCCCCAGATTTATCCCTGGTTCCCGAGACATATCACGATTTGGGGGAAGTTTTCAGTAAGCAGAAGGCTCTGTCACTCCCTCCCCACCGACCATATGATTGTGCCATCAACCTGTTCCCTGGAGCTGTCTACCCCAAGGGAAGGTTATACAGTATCTCCCGACCTGAACGTGAGGCTTTGGAGACCTACATCAAGGAGTCCCTAGCTGCTGGTCTCGTTCGTCCCTCGTCATCACCCCTGGGGGCAGGATTCTTCTTTGTGGGTAAGAAGGATGGCTCTCTTCGACCGTGTATTGATTATCGGGGGTTGAATGACATCACGGTCAAGAACAAGTATCCCCTGCCCTTGATGAGTTCTGCCTTCGACTCCTTACAGGGTGCTACGGTGTTCACCAAGCTAGACCTACGCAATGCGTATCACATGGTCCGGATCAGAGAGGGGGACGAGTGGTTGACGGGTTTCAATACACCGATGGGTCACTTGAGTATCAGGTGATGCCGTTTGGACTGACCAATGCTCCAGCGGTATTCCAGAGTATGGTGAACGACGTCCTGAGAGATATGATCGGTCTCTTTGTGTTTGTTTACCTGGATGACATTCTGATCTTCTCGAAGGAACCTTCCGACCACGTCCAGCATGTCCGGCAGGTTCTGCAGCGATTGTTGGAGAATCGCCTGTTCGTGAAGGCCGAGAAGTGCGAGTTTCACGCCCACACGACATCCTTTCTCGGGTACATCATCTCCCGGGGAGAGATTAGGATGGACCAGGAGAAGGTTAGAGCGGTTCTGGAATGGGCCCAGCCCGGTACGAGATTGCAGCTCCAGAGATTTTTGGGGTTTGCGAATTTCTACCGCAGATTCATCCGGGATTACAGCCGTGTGGCCGCTCCGTTAACTGCCTTGACTTCCAGTATCAGGACCTACAAGTGGAATCCGGAGGCGGATCGAGCGTTTCTGGATTTGAAGAGGCGATTCACCAACGCACCGATTCTCTCTCAACCGGACACGGCCCGTCAGTTCGTCGTTGAAGTGGACGCGTCTGATGATGGGAGTTGGCGCCATCCTGTCGCAGCGATGCTCCACGGACAGTAAACTCCATCCCTGCGCCTACTACTCTCGTCGCCTTTCGCCTGCGGAGAGGAATTACGATGTGGGTAACCGGGAGCTTCTCGCGGTGAAACTTGCCTTGGAGGAGTGGCGCCACTGGTTGGAGGGGGCGGAGCAACCGTTTATTGTCTGGACTGACCACAAGAATCTTGCTTACGTGCAATCGGCTAAACGTCTCAACTCCCGTCAGGCCAGGTGGGCGTTGTTTTTCGGACGATTCAAGTTTTCCCTGACGTTCCGACCTGGATCTAAGAACGGCAAGGCGGACGCCTTGTCCCGGATGTTCTCCAAGACGGAGGAGAGTGGGTCCAAGACCGAGACAATTCTCCCCCGGAACTGCGTCGTGGGAGCAGTTATGTGGAAGATTGAGGAGGAGGTGCTGGCGGCCCTTCGGACTCAGCCCGGTCCCGGTAACGGTCCACCCGGTCGGTTGTTTGTGCCTGAGTCGGTTCGTCCTGCTGTCCTCAAATGGTCCCACGCCAGCAAGATGGCTTGTCACCCTGGCGTGGCTCGGACAATGGCGTTTCTTCGCAGACGTTTTTGGTGGCCTGCCATGGCCGAGGATACTCGGGGTTATGTTGCTGCCTGTCCAGTGTGTGCGCAGAACAAGAGTACCAATCGGCCCAGCTCTGGACTACTTCACCCTCTTCCTATTCCCCGGCGACCATGGTCGCATCTGGCCCTGGACTTTGTCACTGGGTTGCCCGCTTCTGAGGGGAACACGGTCGTTCTGACTATCGTGGACAGATTCAGCAAGTTCGCCCACTTTGTGCCAATTGCCAAGCTTCCCTCTGCCTCGGAGACGTCCGAGATCCTGGTTAGGGAGGTTTTCAGGGTCCACGGGTTGCCCAGTGATATCGTTTCCGACCGTGGCCCTCAGTTTACCTCTGCTGTCTGGAAGTCCTTCTGTTTGGCCATTGGAGCTACAGTCAGTCTCACCTCTGGTTTTCACCCCCAATCTAATGGTCAGGCGGAGAGAGCCAACCAGAAGATGGAATCCACGCTACGCTGCCTGGCCTCTTCCAACCCCACCTCCTGGGTCTCTCAGTTGCCTTGGGTTGAGTATGCCCACAATACTCTCCCTACATCTGCCACTGGGATGTCTCCCTTCCAGTGCCTGTATGGCTACCAACCTCACTTGTTCCCTTCTCAGGAGAAGGAGCTCTCAGTGCCTTCTGTTCAGGTCCATATTCGTCGTTGCCACCGGACCTGGCATCGGATCAACTTACCTTGTCCTGGTCTGCTTCTGGGTTCTGGCTTAGCAACTCGTGACACAAACCTTGTTATTATTATTTTCTGAATCTGATATCAAAAGAGCTAGAGAAAATAATTTCAATGGACAACATACTCTGTAGTTTACTGAACTACTATAGCAGGATTGCTCGTTATGCAAAGAATGGCTACAATGTATTTAACTATTAATTTCACTCTATACACACACACACACACACACACACACACACACACACACACACACACACACACACACACATACACACACACACGCACACACACACACACACACAATGTTAAGCAGCGGACCTATTATTTGTTCACCTGATTACAGTGCTCTTCTACAATTATTAATTCTTTAAGCTTTATGTAAGGCAGGGTTACATTTAACACTATACACAGTAGACTTTTTTAAATGTGTAAGTCAGAAAACCACTAACCTTGTGTTGTTGTCCTGGTCTCCATCTGGCCCACCAGAGGTTGGATCCCTGGTGCTCACTGTAGGAACGGATTGCCAGTAAAGTCAATATATTAAATCATTAAATCAACTTAAATTAAGTACAGGCTTAACCGAATGACAACAGAGACAGAATATAATAAGACATTTTATTGAATAGTTTGGGCTAGGCCTCGTCTCCGTGGAATGCTCCTCAGAGACAGATGCTGATGACAGGTTGCCCTATGCAGGGCAGCTGGCATTGAAAGGAGATCCAATGACAGGCCTTAAGGTTATTATGCTGGTGGTGGTGGGGAGATGGAAGGTCATTGGAAGACTGTTGCTGCAAAACAACAAGTGGGAGACACAAGGTTTGAGTTTACATATAAATACTCCCCTAGATTCATGCCCATTGGTTAAAAGAAAGGATAGTGATTATTGCACGAGTGAGCCAATAGGTTAATCAGCAACCATGGTGGAATTGCCTTAGTGTACCATGCTCATAGGCTGAAGTGAATAGGTGAATGACATTCCCTATGCTTGCTAATAGGAAAGGAGGAAGAGAGACGTTACGCTAACCTGATGAGGTAACATTATGATGCTACCCTATAAATACCTGCTTTGCTGATAAGGTATCATTATAACCTCTACCATATAAATCCTGCTATGCTGATGAGTGAGATAGAAAGCGATGTGAATTATGAGTTTACTAGATGAATGAAAAGTGATGATCCATTCAAACCAGCCTTACTGATCTTTCGTAACTACATTACTTCATGAAGTAGATATTATTGAATGTCACTCATTCTATTGCATGCTATTCTAACCAAACCTGCATTACCAGTTCATATCAGTAGGTGTCACATGCACTAGCTAGTCGAAAAAGACTGATGCCACGATGGCTGCCTGTCTCTGTATTTGTGATAGTTATGGTGGTGCTAGACCCCATCCATTCTCTCTTTCTGAGTTAGCTGTTATGGTTGAACAAATGTGTTGATATTTTCTGTGTAGACTGCTCTGTGGGGGAATTTGTAGGTTTTCTACTTTTAAGACAGTGAGATTTGCGCCACAAACAATTGTGAATAATTACCTGCAGTGGAAAAACAATAATATGCCAGTGAACATTACTGGACTAAGAAACTGACTGACTAACCTTTTCAGAAACTTCAGTATCCCTTGGCCGTGGGTAGCAGCAGCAGATCGTTTCATCTTCTTTATCCTGTGCCAAACACATTTATTCAGTGAGTCTAAATTCATATTAAAGTTAGCTGCTGGTGGCATGATTGCATCAACCTAGCTAGCTAATGTAAGCTAGCTAGATATCTTGCTAGGCTATTCTAAAGCTAACATTTGTAGTTTTGTTAGCTAGCTATAGATTGGATCATTCCAGCTAGTTTTAGAGGACGATTAAACTACTTTTATTAACTGCTTTTACTAACACATACAGCTTTAGTCGGAAGTTTACATACACCTTAGCCAAATACATTTAAACTCAGTTTTTCACAATTCCTGACATTTAATCCTAGTAAAAATTCCCTGTCTTATGTCAGTTAGGATCACCACTTTTTTTTAAGAATGTGAAATGTCAGAATAATAGTAGAGGGAATGATTTATTTCAGCTTTTATTTATTTCATCACATTCCCAGTGGTTCAGAAGTTTACATACACTCAATTAGTATTTGGTAGCATTGCCTTTAAATTGTTTAACTTGGGTCAAATGTTTCGGGTTGCCTTCC
The DNA here is from genome assembly GCF_020615455.1 of Coregonus clupeaformis. Taxonomy (NCBI): domain Eukaryota; kingdom Metazoa; phylum Chordata; class Actinopteri; order Salmoniformes; family Salmonidae; genus Coregonus; species Coregonus clupeaformis. The sequence continues at coordinate 117,611 of NW_025533675.1, read as the reverse complement.
ACAAGCTTCCCACAATAATTTGGGTGAATTTTGGCCCATTCCTCCTAACAGAGCTGGTGTAACTGAGTCAGGTTTGAAGGCCTTCTTGCTCGCACACGCTTTTTCAGTTCTGCCCACACATGTTCTATAGGATTGAGGTCAGGGCTTTTTGATGGCCACTCCAATACCTTGACTTTGTTGTCCTTAAGCCATTTTACCACAACTTTGGATGCTTGGGGTCTTTGTCCATTTGGAAGACCCATTTGCGACCAAGCTTTAACTTCCTGACTGATGTCTTGAGATGTTGCTTCAATATATCCACAAAATGTTCCTTCCTCATGATACCATCTATTTTGTGAAGTACACCAGTCCCTCCTGCAGCAAAGCACCCCCACACCATAAAGGCCTGATTGGTGGAGTGCTGCAGAGATGGTTGTCCTTCTGGAAGGTTCTCCCATCTCCACAGAGGAACTCTGGAGCTCTGTCAGAGCTCCGTTTTTTGGTTCCCTTCCCCAGATCTGTGCCTCGACACAATCCTGTCTCAGAGCTTTCCGGACAATTGCTTTGACCTCATGGCTTGGTTTTTGCTCTGACATGCACTGTCAACTGTGGGACCTTATATAGACAAGTGTGTACCTTTCCAAATCATGTCCAATCAATGAATTTACCACAGGTGGACTCCAATCAAGTTGTAGAAACATCTCAAGAATGATCAATGGAAAGAGGATGCACCTGAGCTCAATTTCGAGTCTCATAGCAAAGGGTCTGAATACTTATGTAAATAAGGTATATCTGTTTTTTAATTGCAATATGTGACCGACCGGCTCGACTCGGTCTTATATAGCAACATTTAAAATTGTGTTTTTTATATGGGATGTAAGTAGAGACTCAGAGCTAGAAAATTACTGAAGGAAGGAGTGACATGGTCATTCAACCCTCCCTCTGGAGCCCACCATGGGGGGGTATGGGAGAGGTTGATCCGTCTGGTGAAAAAGATCCTCTATTCAGTCCTTAAAGAGCAAGTACTGACTGACTAACCTTTTCAGAAACTTCAGTATCCCTTGGCCGTGGGTAGCAGCAGCAGATCGTTTCATCTTCTTTATCCTGTGCCAAACACATTTATTCAGTGAGTCTAAATTCATATTAAAGTTAGCTGCTGGTGGCATGATTGCATCAACCTAGCTAGCTAATGTATCTAAAGATACTGCGTGTTAAAACTTCATTAAAGGGACAAAACCTCAACGGGATGAAATGTTTAAAACGCATCTAAAATGCCAAACTTGCACATGTGCAATTCAAAATGGGTCAATATGCTGAAATGGATGACTGTGTTTTTAAAGATTAAAGGAGGTCTAAAGGGGCATTACGTTTAACAATCAAACCAACAACCGTGTCATTGTAAATTGAGTGAACTAAAAGTGAATGATGGAGGAGGAAATCCCAAATAAGACTCCACTGGAGAGGGCAGAGGAGCATCTAAATTCACTCTATGCAGCCCGGAGAGGCAAACTTGGAGTGTGTACACGCAAAATGAATGAAATAAAAGTCCTTCTTGTTGATGGAGGAAACATTGCAACTGTGAATGAGAGTCTTGAAGCATTTGATGCTGTGCTCAATGACTTTAAGAAGGCTCATGAATCTGTGCTAGAGCTGGTCACAGAGGAGGAACAGGAACAGGAGAGCATTAACTATTATCAACCAAGAATGAGAACTTATGAACATTTCCTGAAAGAGGTGGAAATATGGAAAAAGGCTGAAGTTGAGCCACAAACGCTCATTGAACCACATGACAGCATTTCCAATGTGTCAAAAATATCAAGTAAAACTAAGTATTCTAAGACTGCTTCCTCAGTGTCCTCTGAACGCCTTAAAGCCGAGGCAGAACGAGCAGCTCTACTAGCTCGCCAAGCATCATTACAAGACAAGCATGCATTGGAACTGGAGAAAGCTCAACTGAATGTTAGGATGGAAAAAATGGCACTGGAAACGGACATAGCAGCATATAATGCCAAACTGAAGGTCCTGGAGAGTACCGAGTCAACTTCTCAATCCCATTCTGTGGCAGCCCATTTACTAAGCCAAGAAGATGGAATGAACTCTTATTTTGAGAAACAGGAACCAGAGGTCTATGTGGAACCTGAACCATCACCTGTTGAGTTTGCTGCATTAGGTGCAGTTCCAAAGACCCCACTACAAAGAGTTTTACAACAACCGACCACAAAGCCATCAAACCCTATTCCGAAAACAGTCGTAAACCACACTCTTCAGCAGCCAACAGCAAGGTCTAGCAATCGACACAGAATCAACACTGCGGGTATCAGCCATAATACCAGCCATGATAACCTCTCTACTGTCATGCAAAGGCAGAATGAAATTGCTGACCTCCTTGTACTACAGCACAAACAAGCCACACTCCCTGTTAGGGAGATACCTATGTTTGACGGTGATCCTCTAAACTTTAGGCCATTCATGCGTGCATTTGAGCATGGTATAGAAGATAAGACAAGCAGTCACCAGGATAGGCTCTATTACCTGGAACAATACACCTCTGGTCAGCCCAAGGATCTGGTCCGTAGTTGTCTGCATATGGAAGCCAGAAGAGGCTATGCAGTAGCTAAGAGGTTGTTAAAGGAACACTTTGGCAATGAAATCAAAGTCACCACTGCTTACATGGAAAAGGCTTGGAACTGGACAAACATCAAACCCGATGATGGAAAGGGACTGGGTGGTTATGCACTCTATCTAAGAGGTTGCTGTAACGCTATGCAAGACCTACAGAACATGGAAGAGCTTAATCTTCCCTCCAACATAAAGCTGATCATGTCAAAACTTCCCTACAAACTAAGGGAAAAATGGAGGTCTATGGCATGTGATATTTTAGAGAGAAGTCACCTGAGGGCCCAGTTCAGTGACCTGGTAACGTTCATGGAAAAACAGGCCAAAATACTGCAGGATCCGTTGTATGGAGATATTCAAGATCCCCTGTACAACAAAAGGTTTTAAAACCCAAAACAGAAGCTGACTTTAAACAGCAGTTCAAGTCCAAGAGTAGGGGAAGCAGCTTTGCCACTACAGTAGCTGTAGTGGCAGATTGTGACTCTGAAAAACCTTTAAAAAGAACAAACATTCAAAGTAAAGAGACCAGGCACCTACCCTTCTGATGCTCCCAGTATCTCATGTATATTTTGTGCTGGTGCGCATTTATTGGTCGACTGCCAACAGGTGAAGGCACAGCCACATGAATTCAAGGTTGAGTTTCTGAGATCAAAAGGCCTTTGTTTTGGCTGTTTGATGAGAGGACACTTAAGCAGAGAATGTAAAAGAAGGATGACCTGTCAGAGCTGTCAAAGAAAGCACCCCACTATCCTGCACATTGAAGGAAGAGAGAGATTTAGATCTCAAAAGGCAGATATGAGTGGTGTAGCAGTAAAGCGGGAGGAGACTGTCAGCAGTGCTCTTGTTTCACTGGAAGCTGGTGAAGATACCGGGGCCGGTACAGATTGTGCACTTGCAATTGTGCCAGTTCAAGTAAAGGTGGCAAATGGAAGCAAGTCTGTGTTAACCTATGCGTTTCTCGATTCTGGTAGCTCAGCAACATTTTGTACGGAGAGACTCATGAGGCAGTTGCAAGCTAAAGGCAGTGCGACTGAAATTCTGCTACGCACAATGGGGCAGGAGAGTCCTACCAAGAGCTTTGAGATATCTGGATTAGAGATTGGCAATGTGGAAGGCGACACATTTCTTGCATTACCAAAGGTCTACACCCAACATAAGATCCCAGTGACAAGAGAGAACATTCCCACTCAGAAAGAGCTCAAAAGGTGGCCATACCTGAAAGAGGTTCAGTTGAAGGAGATTGATGCCGACGTCGAACTTCTGATTGGCGTAAATGCTCCAAAGGCAATGGAACCCTGGCAAATCATAAATAGCCAAGGCAACGGACCGTATGCAGTGAAAACCCTCTTTGGATGGGTGATGAATGGTCCTCTCAACAGTTGTACCATGGCAGAAGAATCCGGGCGTCCTACGGTGATGGCCAATCGTATCTCAATGGCCGACCTGGGGGTTCTTCTTGTAAATCAGTACAACCATGACTTCCCTGAGAGAGAGTATGAAGAGAAAAGTGAGATGTCAGCTGAGGATCGTAGGTTTATGGAGATAGTATCAAGCTCCATAACCCTCAAAGACCATCACTACTACTTACCGTTGCCCTTTCGCAACAAAGATGTAGTCCTGCCAAACAACCGTGACATGGCAAAGCAGCGGGCTCTAAATATTATCAGGAAGTTCAAGAAGGACAAAGGTTACGCTGCAGAGTACAAAGGCTTCATGGAAGAGATGATAACAAAAGGTTACGCCGAGAAGGTACCACAAGAACAGCTCCTCAGAGAGAAAGGCAAGGTATGGTACATACCACACCATGGCGTTCACCATAAGCGCAAAGGAACGATACGAGTGGTGTTTGACTGTTCATCATCCTATAAAGGTACATCTCTTAACAGTGAACTCCTTCAAGGCCCTGACCTGGCAAACACGCTTATAGGAGTCTTGCTAAGATTTCGGCAAGAGCACATTGCCATGATGGCAGACATCGAAGGAATGTTCCATCAAGTACGTGTCCATGAAGATGACTTAGACTTCCTGCGATTCCTATGGTGGCCGGATGGTGATACTAACAAAAGATTGGAGGAGTACAGAATGACAGTACATCTTTTCGGTGCTATATCCTCTCCAAGTTGTGCAAACTTTGCACTGCGAAAGACTGCAGAAGACAACTGTGAGGGGTACGATGAAGAGGTGATTCAAACAGTCAAGTCCAACTTCTATGTTGATGACTGCCTCAAGTCAGTGGCCACAGAAGAACAAGCCATAGCTCTCACAAGAAACCTCAGGGATGTGTGCTCTCAAGGTGGGTTCAAATTGACCAAGTGGGTCAGCAACAGCCGCACTGTACTAGCTTCTATCCCTGATGAACACAAAGCCAAGCAGATAAAAGAACTGGACCTGGACAGAGAAAAGCTGCCTGTTGAAAGAGCACTTGGAATCCGATGGAACATTGAAAGGGATGTGTTTAACTTCCAGGTCACTGTCAAGAACAGACCCCTTACAAGAAGAGGTATTCTCTCAACTGTCAGCTCTATTTATGATCCATTAGGTTTCCTCGCCCCATTCGTATTAAAGGCAAAGCAAATTCTTCAAGTGCTCTGCAAGCTAAAGTGTGGATGGGACGAAGTCATCCCCTGAAGAACACTCTATTTCATGGAAGAGATGGCTCTCAGAGCTGGACCAGCTCTCCAGATTCCAGATCAACAGGTGTATGATGCCGGAGAACTTTGGTCAAATCAAGACCGCACAGCTGCATCACTTCGGTGATGCAAGTGAACAAGGTTATGGCACGGCAAGCTACCTTAGGTTCACAAACGTTATGGAAAAGGTCCACATCGCATTCATACTGGGGAAATCAAGGGTGACTCCACTCAAGCAGATGACGATCCCCAGACTGGAACTTGCTGCAGCAACATTGGCAGTGCGAGTGGACAGGATGTTAAGGTTGGAGCTCCAGATTGAACTTGAGGAGTCAACTTTCTGGACAGACAGCCAGTCGGTGCTAAAATACATCCGCAACGATACCAAGAGATTCCATACTTTTGTGGCTAATAGGGTTGCTATGATCCGTGACCTATCGAAAGCAAAACAGTGGAGGTATTTGAACTCCAAACACAACCCAGCCGATGATGCCTCAAGAGGATTACATGTTGAAACTTTCCTGAACTCAAAGAGATGGCGCAAAGGACCAGAATTCCTGGAGAAAACAGAAACACAATGGCCGAAAGTCCCCGAGGAGCTTGGCTCCATCCCTCCAGATAATCCAGAGGTGAGAAAAGACGTCATCGTAAACAGTACATGTGTGGAAGAAAAGAGTCCAACCAGCAAACTGATTGAGTACTATTCAACATGGAACAGCTTGAAGAAAGCAGTTGCCTGGATGCTGAAACTGAAGAGACTTCTACTACAGTTAAGCCAGAAAAGGAAAGTTCTCACCCAAACTGATCCAGGATCAGATCAGAGTCTGACAAACTCACTGAAGGAACAAATTGACAAGTTCAAACTGACGTTTGGAAAAGAAAGTCTGTCTGTAGATGACCTAGATGAAGCAGAAAAGGTCATCATTCGATTTGAGCAACGACAGCACTTTAAACAAGAAATTGCACTAGTTGTAAAAGGAAAACAATGTGCCAAGAGAAGCGGCTCAATCTGTAAGCTTGATCCAATAGTTGACAATGGCATTCTGAGAGTAGGAGGAAGGTTAAGCAAAGCTGCTATGCCTACGGAACTAAAGAATCCTATGATCCTGCCCAAAGACTCCTACATCTCCAAACTGATCTTACTCCACATCCATGAGCAGGTTGGCCACTCTGGGAGAGGTCACATGCTTTCTAGACTTCGCCAGCGATATTGGATACCCTGTGCCAACTCCTTAGCAAGGAAGATCCTTAAGAGCTGTGTCTTCTGCAGGCGGATGCAAGCTAGAGCTGGGGAACAGAAGATGGCTGACCTTCCACAAGATCGGGTAGCACCTGATTTGCCGCCTTTCACCCATGTGGGCATAGATTACTTTGGCCCCATAGAGGTGAAGCGAGGCCGCGTTCATGTGAAGCGGTATGGTGTGATCTTTACTTGCCTTGTGAGTCGAGCTGTCCATCTAGAAGTTGCTAGTTATCTGGATACTGATTCCTGCATCAATGCCCTGCGCAGGTTCATCTGTCGAAGGGGCCCAGTAACAAGTATCAGAACAGACAATGGCACCAACTTTGTTGGAACACACAGAGAGCTAGGAGAAGCTCTGAAAGAGCTGGATCACAACAAGATTCAAAATAAATTACTGAAGGAAGGAGTGACATGGTCATTCAACCCTCCCTCTGGAGCCCACCATGGGGGGGTATGGGAGAGGTTGATCCGTCTGGTGAAAAAGATCCTCTATTCAGTCCTTAAAGAGCAAGTACTGACTGACTAACCTTTTCAGAAACTTCAGTATCCCTTGGCCGTGGGTAGCAGCAGCAGATCGTTTCATCTTCTTTATCCTGTGCCAAACACATTTATTCAGTGAGTCTAAATTCATATTAAAGTTAGCTGCTGGTGGCATGATTGCATCAACCTAGCTAGCTAATGTAAGCTAGCTAGATATCTTGCTAGGCTATTCTAAAGCTAACATTTGTAGTTTTGTTAGCTAGCTATAGATTGGATCATTCCAGCTAGTTTTAGAGGACGATTAAACTACTTTTATTAACTGCTTTTACTAACACATACAGCTTTAGTCGGAAGTTTACATACACCTTAGCCAAATACATTTAAACTCAGTTTTTCACAATTCCTGACATTTAATCCTAGTAAAAATTCCCTGTCTTATGTCAGTTAGGATCACCACTTTTTTTTAAGAATGTGAAATGTCAGAATAATAGTAGAGGGAATGATTTATTTCAGCTTTTATTTATTTCATCACATTCCCAGTGGTTCAGAAGTTTACATACACTCAATTAGTATTTGGTAGCATTGCCTTTAAATTGTTTAACTTGGGTCAAATGTTTCGGGTTGCCTTCCACAAGCTTCCCACAATAATTTGGGTGAATTTTGGCCCATTCCTCCTAACAGAGCTGGTGTAACTGAGTCAGGTTTGAAGGCCTTCTTGCTCGCACACGCTTTTTCAGTTCTGCCCACACATGTTCTATAGGATTGAGGTCAGGGCTTTTTGATGGCCACTCCAATACCTTGACTTTGTTGTCCTTAAGCCATTTTACCACAACTTTGGATGCTTGGGGTCTTTGTCCATTTGGAAGACCCATTTGCGACCAAGCTTTAACTTCCTGACTGATGTCTTGAGATGTTGCTTCAATATATCCACAAAATGTTCCTTCCTCATGATACCATCTATTTTGTGAAGTACACCAGTCCCTCCTGCAGCAAAGCACCCCCACACCATAAAGGCCTGATTGGTGGAGTGCTGCAGAGATGGTTGTCCTTCTGGAAGGTTCTCCCATCTCCACAGAGGAACTCTGGAGCTCTGTCAGAGCTCCGTTTTTTGGTTCCCTTCCCCAGATCTGTGCCTCGACACAATCCTGTCTCAGAGCTTTCCGGACAATTGCTTTGACCTCATGGCTTGGTTTTTGCTCTGACATGCACTGTCAACTGTGGGACCTTATATAGACAAGTGTGTACCTTTCCAAATCATGTCCAATCAATGAATTTACCACAGGTGGACTCCAATCAAGTTGTAGAAACATCTCAAGAATGATCAATGGAAAGAGGATGCACCTGAGCTCAATTTCGAGTCTCATAGCAAAGGGTCTGAATACTTATGTAAATAAGGTATATCTGTTTTTTAATTGCAATATGTGACCGACCGGCTCGACTCGGTCTTATATAGCAACATTTAAAATTGTGTTTTTTATATGGGATGTAAGTAGAGACTCAGAGCTAGAAAATTGTATATCATACACTACAGTTGAGGAGCAATGGGAATGTAATTATGCTTTGAAAGTTGATAAACTTTTGAGAAAATGGCCCTTGAATGTTTTGGTACACATACTGGAGAGCTCTTTTTGGTATACACCCATTCAGCATCATTCATACCCTCTTAAGCTTTAGCCCCACCCATCTCTTTAAGGATTCACGTGAGGCCATGTACTAAACAACCAAAGATTTCAAGACTAAAGGCTGGTTTATACTACGGGTGTGTTCATAAATTTAATCTGGAGTGCCAGAGTGTTTTCTGGGCGTTCGTAAACTCAGAGCGTTGTCATATTGTCCATTCGTAAATTCAGAGCGTTTCGCTCTCGGAGCGTTCAGGGTTGATTTGAGCGTTCTGACCTAACAACAGCAGTCAAGCACCCAAGCTAACTTGCTAATATTGGCTAGCTTCAAATGGCTCTCCTGTGAAGTAGTGACGTGCGACATACGCCTAGTTTCCTGAAACAAGTCACAAATTTGCAAAAATGTCTAAAAACCTGTTTTTGCTTAGTCATTATGGGGCATAGTGTGTAGACTGATGAGGATTTTTATTTATTTAATCTATTTTAGAATAAGGCTGTAATGTAACAAAATGTGGAAAAAGTCAAGTGGTCTGAATACTTTCCGAATGCACTGTGTCTATTTTTTTATAAACCCTGTTTGATTAATATGTATTAAGTCTGATAAGACTTTTGCCAATTTGTTGCTTTATGAGTTTTGTTACTATTTTATTGTTGCAATTTATTAAATGTATGGGTCTGTAATCTGCAGGTGTCTCCAGATTTTCCTGGTTTTAATATAATTGAGATAACCGTTTGATACATGGAACTAGGAAGCACTGAATTGAGTGACATGTGTTGTCATTTTAGTAAATAGGGTCTCTACTTTGTCCCAGAATATTAGGTATCATTCTATAGGAAAGCCATCCCTACCTGGTGCTTTTCTCCGCATGAATGTTTTAGGTGTTTAATATTTCTTTTTGGGTGGTTTTGTATTTTTAGTGATTATTTTTTGTCTGCTGATAGTTGCTTCAGGGTTGTTGAGTCTAAGAAGACTGTAGGATCAATCCAACTGTTTAATTTAGATTTATATAGATTTTCATATACGTTTTTTGATTGTCATTAATAGCGTTGTTGTTTCTAATTAAAGCATTTGTATCCCTTATCTTTTAAAACAATAACTGGTTTGGCGTGTAATTGTTTTGTGAGAGCTGCAAGGTGTTTACCGGGTTTATTTGCCATTAAATAGTATGTTTTAACCTGTAGTTGTTGTCTCTCTTCAAAAGTAAAAGATCATATTCCTGCTTAAATTCAGAAAGGTTGAGTATGAGATTATCATTCCCCTAATGTACGCCTTAAAAGCATCCCAAATTATGTCAGAGGTCGGCTTTTCTGTGTCCTCCATGTCCTCTATTATTTGTAATGGTAAAGTTGTTTTTTCTTTTCGTTTACATATTTAATACATTTTGGATCTTGAAGATGCGCTCTGTTCATTCTCCATAAGTATATTTTCTGTTGGTGTAATTAAGCATGATACATGAGAATGATCCAATATCACTATGCCATGGATTTTTGAAAAATTGTTGAGTGCATTTTTGGAAACATAAATGTAGTCAATTCTTGAATAGCTTTTCTTACTTTGAGAAAAAAAAGGAGTAGTCTTTTGTAGTTGAGAATAGTAATCTCTAGGTGTCCTATAGATTATTTGTAGAGATTGCGTTTTTCAGAATCTTTGGAGGTTCCTAGAATTTGCCCTTTTTATTGCTGTGTCTGTTTAACTTGCCAAATGTGTGATTTAGGTCACCTGCTAAGATAATTGTTCCTGTCTGGATTTGATCTAATATAGCTTGAATTCTATCAACAACAACAACAACACATTTGACCCTGGGGGGATATGCAATGAAATCAATGTGTATTTTTCACCATGTAAGGTACAATTCAAAATTAGAAAACTGCTTTCTTGGTCATGTGATGGGATATAAGGGACAAGGGTGTATTCTTGTTTATCAGGATGCCTACACCTCTGCTGTTACTACAGTGGGTGGAAGCATAGGCCTCTCCAACCCAGCTCCTCTCTAAATATCCAATAATTCTTTTTTTGAAATGTAACTCTTGCAGGAAAACCACATCTGCTGACAATCTCTTTAAATGTTCAAGAACATTATGTTATTTTCTTGCCATCATGAGCCTGTGTACATTCCATGTAATAAGTTGGATTTTGTTGGCCTTTACTTGTATAGAATCAAAGTTAACCTTGTCTGTTCAGTCTGTCAGTGATAAACCATTTTAGCAGACATGTCACATGAGGGTGGTGGACATCCCATAGATATGGGAGAGTCATAGTATGAATACATAGTTGTTGTATACATTACATATATAGAACATGTAGGTTGTGCAAACATTTAACAGAGAACACACAAAAAACTTAAAGCAAAGTAATTTTTTGTACTTTGAAGCGCAATGCCTTTTTAGGGCTTTTAAGCTCCAACTCCTCTCCTAATGTACCAAAAGCCTGTGGATTATGTCATTATAAATACATTGGAGAAAGACTGGCACTTAAGTACTGTGGTCAGTTTGTAATACCTTGTTAATTAAATTAAAGTATGGTGGCTATTGGGGCTCTACTTGGGGAGAGTGGGTCCACCGAAAGACCGAATTGAGATGAGTGGAGGCACCTCACATACTTCAGGGAAGTGTCTGATGCCCTCCCAGTCACCCCGTCCCAATCCCTCGGATAGAGCCCATCTCCACTCTCACCAATTACCAAATAACAAACAAGCAGTGGCGATTTTAGCATGTAAATCTTCGTGGGGCAAACAAAAAAATGTTTTTTGGATGCATACCAGCAAAGCCACTACACAACACAACACTAAACAATACATTAATTGCACTATAACGGTGAAAATGGGACCCACAAACTGTTAGGGCCTATATGAAGCTGTCCCAACAGCAGAGCTTTCTTTTCAGCACAATGGAGTGAATCCGTACCACCGCTACACCTGGCTATCAGCGGAGCCTTGTTTGGCAGCGAAACAGTTCATTCAGCCTCATTTACTGCCTTTTTAAAAAACATAGCTGATATGGCTGACTTGCTTAAACAAATGTGGTTTCTACTGACAATTGAGATGTACAAACTATGACATAAGGGAACAATGAGCGGATAGGAGGCAATCCGTAATTTCAATTACGACATTAATGAGCGAGCTAAGATGGGCGTAGTCAATATAACTATTTGTTCAGCACTTTTGAAAAATACAGAGACAGAATTCAGAACATGGGCCGTTGTTACAGTATTCTCCCTGTACACCAAGTTAGAACCATAGGATAAATAAAGGGGGCATATAAGCAGACAATGAAAGCTCTTACAATATTTGATGATGACATTTCTCTAAAACAGACTATAGGCTACATGTGCGCCATCAAGTCAGAACAGTAGGCTAGGTTATGAGGGGGAAAGGGACCAAATTATTAGGGTGAGGCACATGGGCTACTAACAGCTTACTACACAACATACACTTAGTATTACTTTCTTAACTACAGTATACATATCTCCCTGGCATATTGCATCATTTATGCAGCAGCATACAACATACAACATTTTTGGACTCACCTTGTTGTGCTGTGCTCATTTGAACAGGAAGGTGGCGCGACGGTGCTGATTGTGGGAAAATTGTGTCATGAATCTTTGTCATCAAAGTCTGGCATTCTCTGCATCTATGATGCTTTCAAGACAACTGGGAACTCTGAAAAAAACAAGGTTGAATCATGATGTTAGTGATCTTCAGGTCGGAGCTCTAGAAAGAGGCCCGGGTTCCCGACTTGTAATTCTGAGTTGGATGACGTTTTCCCAGTCGGAGCTAGTGTTTTTCTGAGTTCCCAGTTGTCTTGGACTCACTGAAGTCTGAGATTTCCCAGTTCCGAGTTTCCAGTTGTTTTGAAAGTGGCAGAAGTCATGCTAGATTGACAGCATAGCCAATGTATTCAACCTTTTTTGGCCCATGGTGTTGCGTGTGAATTTTTATCCTTTTAAGCTTGGAAAAGAGACCCTTAAACCCAAACTTGGACCACACACCCTCTCCACCGAATAGCAGGCAGAGGAAGCAAAATAGTGATTGCTTTGCAACACTTGCAGTTATCCACTGATTCCTTCCAAACCACTCATTGTTGAATTTGCGATTTCCAACTTGTTGTGTTATGTTTATGTCCAAAGGCCGATGAGCACCGATACGTTTTATCTATAATTTATCTTCACATGACAAGTATTGAAAAGGATTTGCCAGTAGATTGTTGACATGATTCAGGATGATGACTGCTTGTCTAGCTTGCTAGCTAAGATTTTGAAAGTATGATGTTGACATGCTCAGTCCAATCAAAGCTACGGTAGATATAACATGATTTGACGTGATTTTATCTGTGGCCAATGACCTTGAGCCTTCTTGGATGGGCACTTCTAATCTAAATCTATGGCAGCACCCAAGGGGGCTTGAACTTTCTAGCTCTCCCTGTAGATTTTGCGGTGACGTAGTGTCCCCATGAGTGACAGAACACTGAGTCAATCACAGCACAACTAGAGAACATTACCAACCCCTACTCTCTGTATTTTCCGCTGGCTGCCCCACCACCACAGAAAGCACTGAGCTAGGCTGAAACACCTGCATTTTGGAGCTGCCTTACTCAAGAAAGCAAAAAAAAAAAACATGTTTGTATGCGGCTTTATTCACTCAATACATTTGTTTTTACATTGTTTGCAAACTGATATGGCATATTAATGCCAAAATAACATGCAAAACAGGCAACAACAAAAGTAAAAAATATTATTTAGCTAAACAGGGGCTATGTCCCACCGGCCCTGAATGACGGGTCGCCACTGCAAAAAAGGAATGATAATGTCTTCGACATCCTGTCCTAATCTAGCCAGAACACTTATTAATTTTACAGCAGGTTTGCAAGTCACAAAAATAAACACAATTATATTGTAGTATACACAAATCCTTCCTTCCTCTCTCTCAATCCACGTTTATCCCTCTCCACCTTAAGCTACTTTATTAAGTGGAGCTGATATAGTGCAAGAGAAGGGAGAGCGAGGTGCTGCTCTAGCAGGCGGGGGAAGGGCCGTACTGTGAGCCAGTGACATGGGAAGCAGGGAGCAGGGAGGGAGAGACGAGAGAAAGCAACCAACCAAGTCGACTTGCGCTACAGTAGACTAATAGCTGCCATAGCTAGGTTATTTATCATCAAATTTGATTATGTAGTACCTGTCTTGACTGCATCAAACCGGGAGAAGCTAGTTAAGCTACGTAGCTAATGTTAGCTAGTTAGGCTAATTGAGGCTGCAGTGCATGTGCTTTCTCATCCTACAGTTACAAATAACAACAACTCCATTCAGAATATTAAGTAGCAGCCTATATGTTGGCTCTTGGTCGTTTTAGCCTATCCTTCTCCTTTAACTTTTAATTCCATCTTCCATTAATTAGATATCTCCTAACTTTTGCCACACATGGAGGTTCTATGACTGTAGCCTATTGCCACTTTGATGACTTATGATTGGCCAACAACAACAACAAGCTACATGTGCCATGCTCCACTCTCATGAAAAGCAAGAGCAGCAGCATAAATTATACAATTTCTATCTCTCTCTCTCTCTCTCTCTCTCTACAGCAGTCTTGTTCGGATCTGTACAGGCCCTTCCGGACAAGTCAGTTAAAATTACACATAACCGTGACAATCATATCAGATCTGATCAAAACCCATGACATTATTTAGAATTCTGGATCCCGAACCGCTTGGGTCCCAGATCGGTTCTCGGGTATTCGGGTACAGGTGGATCCGTGAAGACCTATACATTGAAGCTTCTCCTTGACATGTGCAGGTAGAGCATTCTAGAACTTAGGGGCCACATGTAAGAAGGCCCTGATGATCGCAGTGTGCGTTCTGGGAAGTAGTTCTTTAGAAGTTGGCATATGTATGTTGGTGCAATACCATGGAGAGCCTAAAGGTAAGCAGCAGAATGTGCTTACATTTGATCCTGTAATGAATAGGAAGCCAATGGAGGTTGAATAAAATGGGTGAAACTGTGAGGTTTTTGTGTAATCTGAGAGCATCCTGGCAGCTGCGTTTTGGATCATCTGGAGTTCAGACCGGAGGCAATTCCTATCAGCAGTGTATTACAGTAGTCAAGCCAAGATTTTACCAGGGCATGCAGTAGCTTCTCAGTATCCATGGTGGACAAGAACAACTTAATTCAAGCAATGTTACGCAGGTGGAAAAACCACACTTTTTTGATGCTGTGGATGTGGGCTTCAAATGAGAGGCTAAATTACACCAAGGTTTCTGGCATTGGGGGAAGCGGTGGTGTCATCATCCACAGAAAGGGAGAATGTGCTCATCTTGCACATTTGCACATATTTATCTGATAGCCAAACCAAAAGTAATTGTCCCTGTTTCATCTTACATGCTTTGTTTTTCTGTGCTTTGTGTGTGTGCCTGAATGGTTATTGGTATATTTACTTGCTAAGCATGTGTGTTTTGTCTGAGTGAATTGTGCAGATGAGATTTCAAAGGAGAGCTATTGTTGCGCTTTGTCCTTAGGCCTCAGCTGAGCGATGTGACATGAGGACCACTGGTTGGTCAGTCAGGCGGGGGACGAGTGGCCTGAACTCTAATTAGGCCTGTAATGGAAATCCATAAGGGCTTGTCATGACTCTAATTACCTGGCCACGTCCTGGTTGGCTTGCTCCCTGGACCCATGCCGCTTTCTCTCTGCTGTCTGACATTTATGAGCAACATCTCAATACGACGCTGATTAAGATGAGGGTAATAATTGGCTGATCTGTCACCCCTCTCTGCACTCTGCTCCGGTGCTGACTGGCTGAAATAGGGGGGGCAGGGGTCCAGAGTGGGGCCTTGGCCCAGAGCAGGTTTTAACCATCTCAACCCTTGTGTTAATAGGGTAGTGAGGTGAGGCCTTGACCCAGGTGACAAGACAGGAGTTCAGACTCCCAAATTATCACTAATGGCTTTTTTTTTTATCAAGGGCATGTTAATAGTTTTATGATTAGCTCTCCTTTAAAATCTATCATAGCTGACTGTGTATTGCGCCCGGCCTAGTTCCTTTGGTGCGGTTTCGCCTCACATAGCTTAATGCGGGATGATGGATGTTTGTGGGGTAGTCGTTACATGCACTGGATTGGGGTTTATGGCAGAGCCAAGGCAGTTTAAAGGGGCATTAAGAGGATACACTACAGTGAGAAGGGAGCTGGAGAGAGGGAGAGCGAGAGAGCGAGAGAGCGAGAGAGAGAGAGAGCGAGAGAGAGAGAGCGAGAGAGCGAGAGAGAGAGAGCGAGAGAGGGGGTGACGGATGGGTGTGCTGAGGAGGGTTAGCAGTGTGCCAGGTAGGGAGAAGGAAGGGAGAGAGTGATGGCTGAGTGTTACAGGTAGGAGAAAATGGGGCTGAGAAAGCAGAACACTAGAATCTATGTCTCTCTGTTTCTACTCTGCTCCTTTCAATTGCCCAAGGTAATTCAGTCTTTCAGTAAATGCACAGTAGAATGATTTCAATAATGCAATGAATCAGTCCACCATATTGTAAGTACAGCAGTCATCATCTTTGTAGATTATCGATTAAATCATTTTTCTGTTGCATTATTGATATAAATGATATTGTGATTGGGGTAGGGGAGAGAAAAAAACATGGGATATGTATATATGGGCCCCATTCTGCATTGAGAGCGCTCAGCTCTGTTTTGTAAGCGGTGTGCTGATATGCTCTTATAATAATAATAATATGCCATTTAGCAGACGCTTTTATCCGAAGCGACTTACAGTCATGCGTGCATACATTTTTGTGTATGGATGGTCCCAGGGTCCCCCACTACCTTGGCGTTACAAGCGCCGTGCTCTACCAGCTGAGCTACAGAGGACCACAATCTTATCTAGTCAGTTGTGGGGGTTTGGAGTCAGACACACGCTCTGCTGTACAATAGACAGTTTAGTTTGAGTTAAGTCGGGTCTCTGTCTTTCCCTCTCTGTCTCCTCTCTCTATCTCTCTCCCTCTTCTCTTCTCTCCCCCTTGTGGTGGATATCAAGTGATCTGGAGCAGTGCTCGCAATAGTTTTCCACTTCTATTTTCTATTAGTTTACAATTCTAAACTTGCCGAAAAGGGAATGGAAGCAATATCAAATAAGCAACATGGCATCCTCTCGCCCTCGGCTCACAGGCCTGCTCCTGCCCATGTCAAACACATAGGTGTACTAGCCCACTAGTCTAGCAAGCAACACAGTGTTGTGCGCGGCCCTGCAAGTGGTGCTTTCCACTCGCTGTTGCTGGATTGAGGTGAGCACTTTTCTCCGCGATGGATCGCATAGCTGTCCATTTGTGCTCAGTTTTAATAGGCACAATCTTAGTTACAACACCCCTCTCATTATCTCTCTCTCTCACACTCACACCTGTTCTAATTATGCAGTTGGCCCTAGCCTACAAAGAAATGTGTGCTCTGTTCAAAATGGTCTATTCCTAGGCAGCGCGTGAGTTTCAAGTTTGTGAGCTTACAATGTATCCTACCATTTCTACCGATCTGCATGCCGGTTATGATTTGAACAGTTTAATTGTAATAATAATGTTTTCATTTCTCTTTTTGGTTAATAATCTAAATCGGAATTAAGTAAAAATTCCCCAAATGTGAGAGCACCAGCCTCTGCCATATGGACACATTGATTCACCGTGGCGGCTAAAGAAATGAGCGCATGGAACAAAGAGATAGCCTAGGCCAATGAAGCAGTAGGCCTATAACTTCCATTGGCAACTAAGTAAAAATACATAAAGCCAACAAATAAAAACAGAAAATATCCTGATGAAAATGCAGGTTCTTTCAATCGCATTAATCTCTGCTACGCCTGTCTGCCTCCCTTTCATTCTGTCTTGACTTGAGCTATCGCTAGTGAAGTCCAACATTGTAGCCTATCAAATCGTGCACACTTCATCAACATTAAGAGGACAGAGAAACCAGACACATGCTCATTGCTCACATGGAGCACTCCAAACAAAATACAATGACAAATTTGACAAAATTCGTAAATGATGGTATGAAAAAAAAGAAAACTTGTTTCTCACAAGTGCAAACAACGTTTCCACTCTAAGAATGACAATGGTAAATGACTGTAGGTCTAATTAATCCATGCATTAATAGAAATTAATGTAACTAAATGACGGGGATTACCGGTAAATTTACTACTGGTGACATTTGTAAAAATAAACAATCAAAGTGCAAACAATTAACACAATAAAACAATGAATGTGCAAGAATTGGTGGGAGACATCTCAGCACATTCTGGAGAAATGAGCGCATTCTGGAGAGAGACCAGCCAATATCTTCACCACACACCCCTCCCCTTCTTCTTGTCTCAACATTTCAAATTATACTCAAGATACATTATCTTCAAACACATTTTAGATGCATTGCTTTTCACTGACAGTCGAATCCTTATAATCAGCTAGGCCTATTGCGAAGTGCGCTGGCCAAATTGCGGGCTTCCCAAATAGGCATATAGGCCTACACGCTTGTGATTTGAAACAATACACAGCTTTAAAATAAGCTAATAATCCTCTGTGTCTAAATCATGCTCTCTGCTGAAATATTTGGAAGGATTTGATTTATTTCTGTAAGGAGTAATTATATCATTTTGGAACATTTATTTCAATTGACTTTAGACTGCAGTGACTACTGTTATAGAATGTTGTCCTATGCTTAGGCCACTCATCACATTAGGAATTGTATTTTATTGTTAACCTTCAAATACTTTATTATAAAGGTGATTTTTTTCAATAGCACCCCATACTCAAAACATCTTCCTGGATGACACTGTTTGAAAGGCCATTCTCCCAGGGACAGATGAAGTTATACTGCTGAAATCCCCGGTACATGTTTTGACATGAAGTACAACTGTTCAATGAATGTATTTTTTATGTCTTGGATTAATAACTTGCGCTTAGGAGGAGTTGGAGTTTGTTGGTCATAAGTTGAATGCACCAATTTGTAAGTCGCTCTGGATAAGAGCGTCTGCTAAATGATGTAAATGTAAATGTTGGCACGGGAGTGTAAAGGTACAGTATAGAGACTGACACACGGCTGATTTGTCTCTTAAAGTTTAATGACAGCTTTGATTTGGGGCCCCCGGAGCATCTCACCAGCCAAACTCGACACATTAGTACCAGGCAAGGGGCAACGTAAAATTACACCAGCGTTATCTGGGGACCAGAGTAAACTGTATGTGTGGCACTTCACCTAAACCTGTTTGCTACCACCCACAGGTGCTATCTACCGATTTGACCCCCATCGGTTAGGACATCTACTTTGTGCATGACACAAGTCATTTTTACAACAATTGTTTACAGACAGATTATTTCACTTATAATTCACTGTATCACAATTCCAGTGGGTCAGAAGTTTACATACACTAAGTTGACTGTGCCTTTAAACAGCTTGGAAAACTCCAGAAAATGATGTCATGGCTTTAGAAGCTTTTGATAGGCTAATTGACATCATTTGAGTCATCTGGAGGTGTACCTGTGGATGTATTTCAAGGCCTACCTTCAAACTCAGTGCTTCTTTGCTTGACATCATGGGAAAATCAAAAGAAATCAGCCAAGACCTCAGAAGAAAATGGTAGACCTCCACAAGTCTGGTTCACCCTTGGGAGCAATTTCCAAATGCCTTAAGGTACCACGTTCATCTGTACAAACAACAGTACGCAAGTATAAACACCATGGGACCACGCAGCCGTCATACAGCTCAGGAAGGAGACGTGTTCTGTCTCCTAGAGATGAACGTACTTTGGTGCGAAAAGTGCAAATCAATCCCAGAACAAAAGCAAAGGACCTTGTGAAGATGCTGGAGGAAACAGGTACAAAAGTATCTATATCCAAAGTAAAATGAGTCCTATATCGACATAGCCTGAAAGGCCGCTCAGCAAGGAAGAAGCCACTGCTCCAAAACCATAAAAAAGCCAGACTACGGTTTGCAACTGCACATGGGGACAAAGATCATACTTTTTGGAGAAATGTACTCTGGTCTGATGAAAGAAAAATAGAACTGTTTGGCCATAATGACCATCATTATGTTTGGAGGAAAAAGGGGAAGGCTTGCAAGCCGAAGAACACCATCCCAACCGTGAAGCACGAGGGTGGCAGCATCATGCTGTGGGGGTGCTTTGCTGCAGGAGGGACTGGTGCACTTCACAAAATGGATGGCATCATGGGGAAGGAAAATTATGTGGATATATTGAAGGAACATCTCAAGACATCAGTCAGGAAGTTAAAGCTTGGTCGCAAATCGGTCTTCCAAATGGACAATGACCCCAAACATACTTCCAAAGTTGTGTCAAAATGGTTTAAGGACAACAAAGTCAAGGTATTGGAGTGGCCATCACAAAGCCCTGACCTCAACCCTATAGAAAATGTGTGGGCAGAACTGAAAAAGCGTGTGCGAGCAAGGAGGCCTACAAACCTGATTCAGTTACACCAGCTCTGTCAGGAGGAATGGGCCAAAATTCACCCAACTTATTATGGGAAGCTTGTGGAAGGCTACCCGAAATGTTTGACCCAAGTTAAACAATTTAAAGGCAATGCTACCAAATACTAATTGAGTGTATGAAAACTTCTGACCCACTGGGAATGTGATGAAATAAATTAAAGCTGAAATAAATTATTTTATTTTTTAAATTATTCTCTCTACTATTATTCTGACATTTCACATTCTTAAAAAAAAGTGGTGATCCTAACTGACCTAAGACAGGGTATTCTTACTATGATTAAATGTCAGGAATTGTGAAAAACTGAGTTTAAATGTATTTGGCTAAGGTGTATGTAAACTTCTGACTTCAACTGTATATATATATATACAGTGGGGAGAACAAGTATTTGATACACTGCCGATTTTGCAGGTTTTCTTACTTACAAAGCATGTAGAGGTCTGTAATTTTTACCATAGGTACACTTCAAATGTGAGAGACGGAATCTAAAACAAAAATCCAGAAAATCACATTTTATAATTTTTTAGTAATTCATTTGCATTTTATTGCATGACATAAGTATTTGATCACCTGCCAACGAGTAAGAATTAAGGCTCTCACAGAGCTGTTAGTTTTTCTTTAAGAAGCCCTCCTGTTCTCCACTCATTAACTGTATTAACTGCACCTGTTTGAACTCGTTACCTGTATAAAAGACACCTGTCCACACACTCAATCAAACAGACTCCAATCTCTCCACAATGGCCAAGACCAGAGAGCTGTGTAAGGACATGCACAAGGCTGGGATGGGCTACAGGACAATAGGCAAGCAGCTTGGTGAGAAGGCAACAACTGTTGGCGCAATTATTAGAAAATGGAAGAAGTTCAAGATGACAGTCAATCACCCTCGGTCTGGGGCTCCATGCAAGATCTCACCTCGTGGGGCATCAATGATCATGAGGAAGGTGAGGGATCAGCCCAGAACTACACGGCAGGACCTGGTCAATGACCTGAAGAGAGCTGGGACCACAGTCTCAAAGAAAACCATTAGTTACACACTACGCCGTCATGGATTAAAATCCTGCAGCGCACGCAAGGTCCCCCTGCTCAAGCCAGCGCATGTCCAGGCCCGTCTGAAGTTTGCCAATGACCATCTGGATGATCCAGAGGAGGAATGGGAGAAGGTCATGTGGTCTGATGAGACAAAAATATAGCTTTTTGGTCTAAACTCCACTCGCCGTGTTTGGAGGAAGAAGAAGGATGAGTACAACCCCAAGAACACTATCCCAACCTTGAAGCATGGAGGTGGAAACATCATTCTTTGGGGATGCTTTTCTGCAAAGGGGACAGGACGACTGCACCGTATTGAGGGGAGGATGGATGGGGCCATGTATCGCGAGATCTTGGCCAACAACCTCCTTCCCTCAGTAAGAGCATTGAAGATGGGTCGTGGCTGGGTCTTCCAGCATGACAACGACCCGAAACACACAGCCAGGGCAACTAAGGAGTGGCTCCGTAAGAAGCATCTCAAGGTCCTGGAGTGGCCTAGCCAGTCTCCAGACCTGAACCCAATAGAACATCTATGGAGGGAGCTGAAAGTCCGTACTGCCCAGCGACAGCCCCGAAACCTGAAGGATCTGGAGAAGGTCTGTATGGAGGAGTGGGCCAAAATCCCTGCTGCAGTGTGTGCAAACCTGGTCAAGACCTACAGGAAATGTATGATCTCTGTAATTGCAAACAAAGGTTTCTGTACCAAATATTAAGTTCTGCTTTTCTGATGTATCAAATACTTATGTCATGCAATAAAATGCAAATTAATTACTTAAAAATCATACAATGTGATTTTCTGGATTTTTGTTTTAGATTTCGTCTCCCACAGTTGAAGTGTACCTATGATAAAAATTTTTTGCTTTGTAAGTAGGAAAACCTGCAAAATCGGCAGTGTATCAAATACTTGTTCTCCCCACTGTACATACATACATACACATACATATACACATACATACATATAAATACATATACATACATATATATACACATATCCTTTTTTAAAATATATTTCAATTTATTACTTTCCAACCCCACCACCCCTTCCCTAATTGGAGTAAACTAGTGAACAACAACACTTAGGCCTCTACTTCCAGCTTATACATACTAAACTCAGCAGAAAAATAAACGTCCTCTCACTGTCAACTGGGTTTATTTCCAGCAAACTTAACATGTGTAAATATTTGTATGAACATAACAAGATTCAACAACTGAGACATAAACTGAACAAGTTCCACAGACATGTGACTAACAGAAATTGAATAATGTGTCCCTGAACAAAGGGACACAAAAGTAACAGTCAGTATCTGATGTGGCCACCAGCTGCATTAAGTACTGCAATGCATCTCCTCCTCATGGACTGCACCAGATTTGCCAGTTCATGCTGTGAGATGTTACCCCACTCTTCCACCAAGCACCTGCAGGTTCCCGGGGGAATGGCCCTAGCCCTCACCCTCCGATCCAACAGGTCCCAGACGTGCTCTATGGGATTGAGATCTGGGCTCTTCGCTGGCCATGGCAGAACACTGACATTCCTGTTTTGCAGGAAATCACGCACAGAACGAGCAGTCTGGCTGGTGGTATTGTCATGCTGGAGGGTCATGTCAGGATGAGCCTGCAGGAAGGGTACCACATGAGGGAGGAGGATGTCTTCCCTGTAACGCACAGCGTTGACATTGCCTGCAATGACAACAAGCTAAGTCCGATGACGCTGTGACACACCGCCCCAGACCATGACGGACCCTCCACCTCCAAATCGATCCCGCTCCAGAGTACAGGCCTCAGTGTAACGCACATTCCAATAAACGCAAATCCGACCATCACCCCTGGTGAGACAAAACTGCGACTCGTCAGTGAAGAGCACTTTTTTCCAGTCCTGTCTGGTCCAGCGACGGTGGGTTTGTGACCATAGGCGACGTTACTGCTGGTGATGTCTGGTGAGGACCTGCCTTACAACAGGCCGACAAGCCCTCAGTCCAGCGTCTCTCAGCCTATTGTGGACAGTCTGAGCACTGATGGAGGGATTGTGTGTTCCTGGTTGTCATGAGAATTTCTCTCTCTCTCTAATTAAACGTAATGCTCTGAATAATTCCCAGAGGGTGTAAGGCTCTGGTTTAATCATGAATCAAACAAAGGTCCACAACCGGCAAGAATGATCTGTATGTTTAATCATGGAGAGCTCTCCCGCCAAAACACATAACCAGCCTTTATATATGCTTCACACAAAGGAACTTTGCTCCGCCCACCTTTAGGCGGCCTGTAACCAGTTTCTCAGTCCCCTTCATCCTGGAATGTTTGTCTCAGCAGTTTCTAACTCACCCCCTCTGTTAGTGGGTTTATAATGATAATCCTAACACAGTTCACACAGTTATCATCAGTATTGGGGTTAACAATTTTTGTCATAATCATAATTCCTCTATCAATCCACCCTTTGACTAAATTTTTACACCCTTAGGATAAATGTATTTACAAGCATGATCAATCTGATCTTCATACGTCAGAACTAATAAACGTTTCATCCAATTGCGGTCTTTCAGGGTCAAAGTCCTCGTCATCCACCAAGCCTGGAGGATCGTTTTTCACATTCCACTGGTCAGAATCCGGATTCCCTCCATATCTCACCATCGGTTGAGACACTGCATTCTCCAACGCCTTACTCACCAACCCTCGGACACAGGGAACAAGACAACAACCACATAATACAAGAATACCCATATAAACGCTGGCTGCCCCCAAGATGGTGGCTGCTATGGTTTTCCATTTACCAAACATTTCATCAAACCACCCTATCCAAGATGTACTAACTCCTGAGTTCTCAGCCCATTCTTCACTTAGAGCAGTTAATTCTGCAAGAGCTCTGGTGACCGTCCCATCCGGTGCGGTGTTGTTTGGGATAAATGTGCAACAATGGCCCACCATTCTATAGACACCGCCCCTTTCTGCCTGATCTAGAGCTTTTCCTAAGTCATGAGTGAGATGGCGGATAATTGTTCAGAGATCCCTTTTACTGCATCCCTAGACTGGCCAATAAATTGTTGTTGGTCGTAATAGATATAATTAATCCAATCCACAATTTTGTTTATTGTCACCCACCAAAAGAACGTGGTAGTAAACCCTTCCCCTAATTGTTTCATAGCTTGTTATCCATCCGATACCCCCCTTGGTATCCCAATCGTATCCATCTAAATAGGGCTATTCTCCTTCTTGTTAAAACTCCTTCTACGTCTGTTTAACCCTTTCCTTGGTTCCTGGTGACTAATTCTAACTAGCTGAATCAGTAGAACCAGGGCACAAGTATCTAGCCACCCTTTTGGTATTCTCTGCCTTATACTGCCTTTACTGGCAAACGCCCACCACACATCGGTTACAGGGGCTGTAAGGTTCAGAATTCTCTCCTGTGCTTCTGAACTTAAGTCAGTCACATTACCACTATCTCCAATTGATAATTGGTGATGTCTTTGTTTCTCTTTACCCCACATCTGGATGTTCAGTCCCGCCCGGTCTCATATCCCCGTCCCCAAGTGTGTTTAAACAATTGAGCCTAGTAACAATCCGCCGTGGGGGCCGAACACGAATATAATGGGATTTTATAATCCCAAGTTGCTTCTTGACATGTACCCCACCCGTTGGCTACGTCCCTAACCCTTATTTTGAATCCTACAGTCTGCCCTTCTCTGACTCCCATTTTGTAGGCCACTCATCCTTGACGGTCAGTATGTCAGGTCGCTTCTCTTCTCTTTTACTTCTTAACAATGGTAAGGGCATAGCGTAATTGGTGGTGGATCTTGACATATCAAGACCATTGCCGAGACTATGATGCAGCTCAAGTCCCCCCTATTCCCAAAAACCGGCAACCCTCTCCTGTCCTCAGTCTTTCTGCTTGGTACTACCCCATACTCACACCCTGAGAACACACTACAGTGATGATAGGTCGGGGTAGGAGATCTTCGTTAACAGAGGTGATCCCCAGACCCTATTGGTCCAGTTCTTCTCTCTAACTCTGCGTGTGTTCAGTGGTGCTTGTATGTGTTCTTACCTTTTTGCAGTGGGTAACGTGGACCCAGCTTGCTCTTTCTGCTATTCTAATGGCACAGGCAGTGACCAATATAACCTGATAGGGCCCTTCCCAACAGGCCTGCTTCCAGTCTTTCCTCTTTAGGGACTGGATGCTCACCAGTCACCTGGTTAGATAGAGTGGGTCACCTTCTCCTTTAGTTCACCTGTGGGGCACAAAACCTCTGACATACGGGTGTGGTTAATAAACTACCTTCTCATGTGTTCTGCTAGGGTGCTCTCAATTTCTATTTCTGACTGCTCCGGTCCTCCTAACTCGGGCATTCTGTATGGTCTACCAAATCCCTTCTCCAATGGCAATAACCCTTCTTTATCTGGAGTCCTCCTGATCGTCATTAATACTATCGGTAGACCTTGTACCCCATTTCTTCCTGCTCTCCTGTGTGTTTTCCTTAACCCTTCTCTAATCATACCGTTCACATCAGTATTCTCTTTCTAGACTGTATCTAAAAAGTATTTTGTCCTCTCCTTCGTATATTTATTATTTAATCCTACCATCTACTATCATCCCCCCTCTTGACACGTCTCTGCCCATGTGTCAATATTACCACCTACCTAAACAATCACTTAGGTAATATTGGTAATTTATCATACAATTGCCATCCTTTATTTATTTTTGAGACTGTCCCTTGCTTCTTTATTGCTCCTCCCACTTCCTTTTTCTATTATGGCGGCTAAATTCGACTTTCATTCAGTTCAGAATCAATAGTAATCCAATCAATCAATCCCTTACCTGGTAAAAACACTCATGTTTAGTTCAAACTCTATTCTACCCCGGCTCTCCTTGGCTTGACCTGAAGACTGATGGTTGGACATGACAGGTCCATACTTAAATCTTTCAAACCTAACACAAACCCCCCTTCATGCTGTAATCAATCAAGAAGATAGCAAAGGAGAGACAAAGGTTTTAGCCTGAACTCAGCTCAACCCTGGCAGCTTTTTCCTCTCTGTTTGAAGAGGGAAGCAAAAGACTCCGTTCTGCTTTCATTCACTGATAACGTAGGACAGCCGTAGGACAGCCATGGATTCCCACTTCACTTACACACTGAAATAACCCAACTAAGTCTTCCGCCTAGCAACAAAGAATTCAAACTCGTGATTATGTTCGTGATTAACCCAGTTACAGTGGGGGAAAAAAGTATTTAGTCAGCCACCAATTGTGCAAGTTCTCCCACTTAAAAAGATGAGAGAGGCCTGTAATTTTCATCATAGGTACACGTCAACTATGACAGACAAAATGAGAAAAAAAAATCCAGAAAATCACATTGTAGGATTTTTTATTAATTTATTTGCAAATTATGGTGGAAAATAAGTATTTGGTCAATAACAAAAGTTTTTCAATACTTTGTTATATACCCTTTGTTGGCAATGACACAGGTCAAACGTTTTCTGTAAGTCTTCACAAGGTTTTCACACACTGTTGCTGGTATTTTGGCCCATTCCTCCATGCAGATCTCCTCTAGAGCAGTGATGTTTTGGGGCTGTCGCTGGGCAACACGGACTTTCAACTCCCTCCAAAGATTTTCTATGGGGTTGAGATCTGGAGACTGGCTAGGCCACTCCAGGACCTCCTTTGTTGCCCGGGCGGTGTGTTTGGGATCATTGTCATGCTGAAAGACCCAGCCACGTTTCATCTTCAATGCCCTTGCTGATGGAAGGAGGTTTTCACTCAAAATCTCACGATACATGGCCCCATTCATCCTTTCCTTTACACGGATCAGTCGTCCTGGTCCCTTTGCAGAAAAACAGCCCCAAAGCATGATGTTTCCACCCCCATGCTTCACAGTAGATATGGTGTTCTTTGGATGCAACTCAGCATTCTTTGTCCTCCAAACACGACGAGTTGAGTTTTTACCAAAAAGTTCTATTTTGGTTTCATCTGACCATATGACATTCTCCCAATCCTCTTCTGGATCATCCAAATGCACTCTAGCAAACTTCAGACGGGCCTGGACATGTACTGGCTTAAGCAGGGGGACACGTCTGGCATTTGAGTCCCTGGCGACGTAGTGTGTTACTGATGGTAGGCTTTGTTACTTTGGTCCCAGCTCTCTGCAGGTCATTCACTAGGTCCCCCTGTGTGGTTCTGGGATTTTTGCTCACCGTTCTTGTGATCATTTTGACCCCACGGGGTGAGATCTTGCGTGGAGCCCCAGATCGAGGGAGATTATCAGTGGTCTTGTATGTCTTCCATTTCCTAATAATTGCTCCCACAGTTGATTTCTTCAAACCAAGCTGCTTACCTATTGCAGATTCAGTCTTCCCAGCCTGGTGCAGGTCTACAATTTTGTTTCTGGTGTCCTTTGACAGCTCTTTGGTCTTGGCCATAGTGGAGTTTGGAGTGTGACTGTTTGAGGTTGTCGACAGGTGTCTTTTATACTGATAACCAGTTCAAACAGGTGCCATTAATACAGGTAACGAGTGGAGGACAGAGGAGCCTCTTAAAGAAGAAGTTACAGGTCTGTGAGAGCCAGAAATCTTGCTTGTTTGTAGTTGATGTGTACCTATGATGAAAATTACAGGCCTCTCTCATCTTTTTAAGTGGGAGAACTTGCACAATTGGTGGCTGACTAAATACTTTCCCCCCCCCCCCACTGTATATCCCATAGTTCAACGTACCATAAACAGATTATCATTTTAGAAATCACCAATTATTTTCATACACCACTGGTGTTACCCAACCTATACAATAAAGTAATAACCATTAAAACCATGAAATGCTTTTCATTCAACTATTCAAACTTCTGCTCGATACAGTCAAGCAAGTACAACTCTTTTACCCGCGAACTAGAACCACACATTATTTTCCTTTGTTCTCAACTCAAATCATTGTCCCAACTCTATAGCAATTTTCAGTTCGCTATTCATTTTCTATAACTGTTCTCTCTGATTAGGCCCTAATTAATAAAACAAATACTTGCTATCGTTGATAAGCATACATTTAATTATATTCCTATCATTTGAACTATGTACACATCTCTCACAAACAACGGTACAACCTTAAACTCATATTCTCTACTTTTTCACCCATGACATACGTCTACGTTTGGGTGAGCAAGTTCATACGTATATATCGTTAGAAATGTATGGGTACCTCCCAAATAATCCCTTCGTGGTGCTTTTAGCCAATTCTTAATCGACACAAATCACTTTTTCAAACTTTTTACCCGTGGAACCAAAAAATAGACTGTCATTTCCCGGACACTGCCCTTTCCTTTATCTCTGCAGTCGCCATGGTTATGACCTGTTTTGTTACAGTATTTACACGGGGCCTTACACTCTCTGGCAAAATGACCTTCCTTGTTACAGAAAGCACTTCCTCTTATCTCCTCCCCTATTCTGCCTCCCTGACTTATTATAGCTCTCTAATCTCTTCAACTCTCTGTGTTTAAATTCTCTAGTCTTTCCTGACTCTCTCTCTCTCCAGTTCTTTTCTCAGCCTGTCTATTTCCTCCCTACTCTCCCTGAGTTCTGTAAGTTCTTTCTCTAAAACTTCCCCCTCTTTCTTATCTTTACTGGCCTCCCTACTCTCCCCCCCTGCTTCCCACATTCCGGCTTGGCCGTCATATGGTGGAGGAGGTGCGGGGACCAGTCCTAATTTTCTCCCACACACAACAACGTTATCATCTGGGTTTTCTTTCCAAGCCTGCTCTGCTAAAACTGGATATAACCTTTCTGCCCTCTGCTCTGGGGGAGGCACTGAAACTTCAACTTTCACTTCATTTTCTCTCTGCATAACTCCCTTTTTCCTTCTCTGTCCTTCCTCTCTCTTTTGAGCCTCCAAAAGCCATACTCTCGCTGTCTCTAGCCCCTCCCCTTGCTGTTTCTTCAAATCCGTTCCACAGTTTACATGCATAGAATATTTATTTCCCATGGTAGAAAAAGAAGAAATCCCCAAGTCTCCCTTATCATTTAGTAATAATTCAATCAATAATTATTTTCTTTGGGACTTATTATTAGGTGCGAATTTTGAGCAAATGTTATGATCTGCTTTTGTAATCAACCATTTAAATTATTCAACCCGTAACCCAGAGTGTTTTAAGACCCCAGTTTCATGAAACGGATGGGACAACCATTTTTTTTCTCATGCAATCTATTTTAGTCCCTTCCTTGAAACAATTATCACGTATATCGATGGATCATTAGGTCTCACACGTATACAACCTTATATAATTTTTTACTAACACTATCCGTAACCCAGAGGTCGTAAAGCTCTAGTTTCATGAAACAGACAGAGTTAGAGCAAATCTCCAGTTGTTTATGACTCTTGACTTGTTTAAATGTATCTCTCTCACACGATGATAATTATCTCCCTTCCTGTTTATATTGTAAACACAGTACCCAGTACAATCTCAATATTAACCAGTTTATTTTGGTATAGGCCTATTACCTTGAGTCATTTCAGACCCCCTTCCTTCCTTTAAGTTACTGTGCTATACCACTCTAGAATATGGCAAGTCTTATGAGATTTTGGTAATTATTCTCTGCCCTTCACAATAATTACTATTCTTATACAAGTTCAAATCATTTCACCAAAAACATGAATAAAAATTACTGACCTCCTCCTTGCAGTTGGGATTTAAATGCTTTTTCAGATCTCGTCGTCTTTATCGTTCATAAGGTTCATCACCGGCCTGTTTATAACCTTAACGTCAAAGGCCAGGTCTATTCTATACGGATGCTATCATCCGCCCGTGCACGGTTTTCGGTGTCCTCAGAATGACAAAGACGTATTTTTGAGATCCGGCTCGAAGGACCATTTGTCATGAGAATTTCTCTCTCTCTATAATCAAACTTAATGCTCTGAATAATTCCCAGAGGGTGTGAGACTCTGGTTTAATCATATCCAGGTCTACAACCGGCAAGAATGATCTGTATGTTTAATCATGGAGAGCAGAAACGTTCCATACGCACAAAAAGCTTATTACTCTCAAATGTTATGCACACATTTGTTTACATCCCTCTTAGTAAGCATTTCTCCTTTTGCCAAGATAGTCCATCCACCTGACATGTGTGGCATATCAAGAAGCTGATTAAACAGCATGATCGTTACACAGATGCACCTTGTGCTGGAGACAGTCAAATCCACTCTAAAATGTGCAGTTTTGTCACACAACATGATGCCACAGATGTCTCAAGTTTTGAGGGAGTGTGCAATTGTTGCCAGAGAACTCAATGTTCATTTCTCTATCATAAGCCACATCATAAGCCTCACAACCACAGACCACATGTATGGCTTCGTGTGGGCGAGCGGTTTGCTGATGTCAACGTTGGAAACAAAGTGCCCTATGGTGGCGGTGGGGTTATGGTATGGGCAGGAATAAGCTACGGACAACGAACACAGTTGCATTTTATCTTTGGCAATTTGAATGCACAGAGATACCGTGACAAGATCCTGAGAACCAATATTGTGCCATTCATCCGCCGCCATCACCTCATGTTTCAGCATGAGAATGCACTGCCCCATGTCACAAGGATCTGTACACAATTCCTGGAAGTTGAAAATGTCCCAGTTCTTCCATGGCCTGCATACTCAGCAGACATGTCATCCATTGAGCATGTTTGGGATGCTCTAGATCGACGTGTACGACAGCAACATCACACAGCCATTAAAGAGGAGTGGGACAACATTCCACAGGCCACAGTCAACAGCCTGATCAACTCTATGCAAAGGAGATGTGTCGTGCTGCATGAGGCAAATGGTGGTTACACCAGATACTGACTGGTTTTCTGGATCACGGCGCTACCTTTTTTTTAAGGTGTCTGTGATCAACAGGTGCATATCTGTATACCCAGTCATGTGAAATCCATAGATTAGGTTCTAATGAATTAATTTTAACTGACTGATTTCCTTATATGAACTGTAACTCAGTAAAATCTTTGAAAATGTTTTGTTTATATTTTTGTAAACGGTTCTTTATCATATCGAAAGCATCAAACGGTTCTATGTAGAACTCAAAATATCCCTTGTTTCTAAGAGAGTATAGGCTACAAAGCCAGCTTGGGATGTGAGTAAATAACAGTGATTCCCATTAAAAGAGGAGAATATCAGCTTTCCAACAATGCCAGAAATATGACTGTAATCCTAATATTCAGCAAGTAGCATTAATATTTCCAATCGGAAATAACAACTGAACTCGCAATTGCTGACTGCGAGAGCGGCAACATAGACGAATAACAGCACACATGGGAAAATAGAGCTTCTGATAGAATCAAAGCAAAAATAGCCTACATGAAAGTAAGAGAGAGTAAACATAATTTTTTCTAGTTGAAGATGGAAGTGTCTTGGCTGCACATAAGTTCAAAAGATTGACAACTGACTTAAGTTACTGCCGGGAGCTGTGTGGGAGAGCTGGGCAGATCAAGAAGGGTGCAATTGCGGCCCACAATTCGGGGAGTTCCTGCATGTGGGTATTCCTCTTTATACTTCTATACTTCCTTTTAGTCTCAGTCCCTTTTTCTCAAATCAAATCAAATTCTATTTGTCACATGCGCCGAACACAACAGGTGTAGACCTTACTGTGAAATGCTTACTTAAAAGCCCTTAACCAACAATGCAGTTTCAAGAAAATAGAGTTAAGATTATTTATTTTTTATATGAAAGTTTAAAAAGGAAAAAGGAAAAAGAATAACACAATACAATAACAATAATGAGGCAGTAGTGAGGTTATATACAGGAGGTACCGGTACCGAGACAATGTGAGGGGGCACAGGTTAGTCGAGGTAATTTGTACATGTAGGTAGGGGTAAAGTGACTATGCATAGATAATAAACAGTGAATAGGAGGGGTCAATGCAAATAATCCGGGTGGCCATTTTATTAATTGTTCAGCAGTCTTATGGCTTGGGGTTTGGGGTTAGAAGCTGTTAAGGAGCCTTTTGCTCCGGTACTACTTGCCGTGCGGTAGCAGAGATTTTTATTTTATTTTTTTATTTCACCTTTATTTCACCTGGTAAGCCAGTTGAGAACAAGTTCTCATTTACAACTGCGACCTGGCCAAGATAAAGCAAAGCAGTGCGATAAAAACAACAACACAGAGTTACATATGGGGTAAACAAAACATAAAGTCAAAAATACAGCAGAAAATATATATACAGTGTGTGCAAATGTAGCAAGTTATAATAATATAATAATAAGCCATTTAGCAGACGCTTTTATCCAAAGCGACTTACAGTCATGCGTGCATACATTTTGTGTATGGGTGGTCCCGGGGATCGAACCCACTACCTTGGCGTTACAAGCGCCGTGCTCTACCAGCTGAGCTACAGAGGACCACATGGAGGTAAGGCAATAAATAGGCCATAGTGCAAAATAAATACAATTTAGTATTAACACTGGAATGATAGATGTGCAAGAGATGATGTGCAAATAGAGATACTGGGGTGCAAAAGAGCAAAATAAATAACAATATGGGGATGAGGTAGTTGGGTGGGCTAATTTCAGATGGGCTGTGTACAGGTGCAGTGATGGGTAAGGTGCTCTGACAACTGATGCTTAAAGTTAGTGAGGGAGATAAGAGTCTCCAGCTTCAGAGATTTTTGCAGTTCGTTACAGTCATTGGCAGCAGAGAAATGAAAGGAATGGAGGACAAAGGAGGTGTTGGCTTTGTGGATGACCAGTGAGATATACCTGCTGGAGCGCATACTACGGGTGGGTGTTGCTATGGTGACCAATGAGCTAAGATAAGGCAGAGATTTGCCTAGCAGTGATTTATTCATGACCTGGAGCCAGTGGGTTTGGCGACGAATATGTAGTGAGGACCAGCCAACAAGAGCGTACAGGTCACAGTGGTGGGTAGTATATGGGGCTTTGGTGACAAAACGGATGGCACTGTGATAGACTACATCCAATTTGCTGAGTAGAGTGTTGGAGGCTATTTTGTAAATGACATCACCGAAGTCAAGGATCGGTAGGATAGTCAGTTTTACGAGGGCATGTTTGGCAGCATGAGTGATGGAGGCTTTGTTGCGAAACAGGAAGTTGATTCTAGATTTAACTTTGGATTGGAGATGCTTATTGTGAGTCTGGAAGGATAGTTTACAGTCTAACCAGACACCTAGGTATTTGTAGTTGTCCACATACTCTAGGTCAGACCCGCCGAGAGTAGTGATTCTAGTCGGGTGGGTGGGTGCCAGCAGCGTTCGATTGAAGAGCATGCATTTAGTTTTTCTAGTGTTTAAGAGCAGTTGGACGCTACGGAAGGAGTGTTGTATGGCATTGAAGCTCGTTTGGAGGTTTGTTGACACAGTGTCCAATGAAGGGCCAGATGTATACAAAATGGTGTCGTCTGCGTAGAGGTGGATCTGAGAGTCACCAGCAGCAAGAGCGACATCATTGATATACACAGAGAAAAGAGTCGGCCCGAGAATTGAACCCTGTGGCACCCCCATAGAGACTGCCATAGGTCCAGACAACAGGCCCTCAGATTTGACACATTGAACTCTATCTGAGAAGTAGTTAGTGAATCAGGCGAGGCAGTCATTTGAGAAACCAAGGCTATTTAGTCTGCCAATAAGAATGAGTGTGCTAATGCAGTGAATAACTCAAACTTAGGGAGGAGGCTTCTGATGTTAACATGCAAAAAGCCAACGCTTTTACGGTTACAGAAGTCAAAAAATGATAGCGCCTGGGGAGTAGGAGTGATACTGGGGGCTGCAGGGCCTGGGTTAACCTCTACATCACCAGAGGAACCGAGGAGGACTAGAATAAGGATACTGCTAAAGGCGTTAAGAACTGGTCTTCTAGTGCGTTGGGTACAGAGAATAAAAGGGACAGATCTCTGGGCGTTGTAGAGTAGATTCAGGGCATTATGTACAGACAAGGATATGGAGTACAGTGCAGGTAAACCTAAGCGCTGGGTAACAATGAAAGAGATAGCATCACTGGAGGCACTGATTGAGCCGGTCTCCGCGTGTATGGGGGGTGGAACAAAGGAGCTATTTGAGGCAGTTTGAGAGGGACTTCTACAGTGAAATTGTATAATAAGAACCAACTGGAACAGCAATAAGCAAGCCATATTGACATGGGAGAGAGGCATAAAGCAATCGCAGGTGTTATTCGAGAGAGCTAAGACAACAACTGATAATGGCGATGAAAGTTTGGGCTGAGGCTAAACAGATAAAACAGGACAGGGAACCGTTCAAAGCTGTCATCAAGGCAAAGGATGGCTATCTGAGAATCTTAAATTTAAAATATATTCTGATTTCTGTAACACTTTATTGGTTACTACATGATTCCATATATGTTATTTCATATTTTTTATTTCTTCACTATTATTCTACAATGTAAAAAAAAAATTGAATGAGTAGGTGTGTCCAAACTTTTGACTGGTAGTGTAGGTCCTGGATGGCAGGAAGCTTGGCCCCAGTGATGTAGCGCCTTATGGTCGGATGCTGAGCAGTTGCCATACCAGGTGGTGATGCAACCGGTCAGGATGCTCTCGGTGGTGCAGCTGTTGAATTATTTGAGAATTTGGGGACTCATGCCAAATCTTTTCAGTCTGATGAGGGGGAAAAGGCGTTGTAGTGCCCTCTTCATGACTTTCTTTGTGTATTTGGACCATGATAGTTTGTTGGTGATGTGGACACCAAGGAACTTGAAACTCTCGAACCGCTCCACTACAGCCCAGTCGATGTGAATGGGGGTGTGTTCGGACCTCCTTTCGCTGTAGTCCATGATCATCTCCTTTGTCTTGCTCATGTTGAAGGAGAGGTTGTTAGGTTCTTCCTTCTTAGTTTTAGTTATTATCAGTCAACTAAAACTCTGGACAACTGTAGCTAATTAGCTAGGACACCAATAGACGTGTCCTTCACCCCCGCCTCTCGGGCACTGCTTTCCCGCAGTACTGTTAACAACGGCGAGGCCAGGTTTTCAGCATGTGGGAGTGAAGGACACTGTGTGCTAGCTAGCTAGTTAGGTACAGTCCACAGCAGGCGGGAGTCAGGGACGACACCGGTAGCTTGCTAGCTAGGACGCTGGTGTTTCCCTT
The DNA here is from genome assembly GCF_020615455.1 of Coregonus clupeaformis. Taxonomy (NCBI): domain Eukaryota; kingdom Metazoa; phylum Chordata; class Actinopteri; order Salmoniformes; family Salmonidae; genus Coregonus; species Coregonus clupeaformis. Next base: position 82,517 of record NW_025533675.1, on the reverse strand, counting down.
TTGACCCACATTTTAATCGCATAGGCAATCAGGGGAAATCGAGAATTTCAAAAGTGTCAAACAAGCATGAAGATGGAGTGTTTGAGGGGGTCGTTCATGCAGGAACCAATGGGATGCTCATATAGGAATGACCACATGCAGGAACAACCCGAAAATGCGGGCTGGAATCACACACTATTGGGTAGATCAGCTCAATCAGACCGCGCAACTGAAAGACGTTAATTCTGCCAATGACAGGATTGCATTAAATACTCTGCATGCTTATGATTGAAAAATATAGATGAAAAGGTGCTTAATGTCAAATTGAATGTCCATTAGCCTCAGGTGGAATTCTCATCTCGTCACGTTTGCCAAATAAAATGAAAACTTGTTACAATTATCGTTTAACTCATTATCGTCATTAGTTTTCAACAGGAAAAATAGGTAATTGACTAATATTTGTCATCATAGTTATTGTTGACGAAATTAACACTGTAAAGTAGCCTACTATTTAGCCAGTTTGGCCCAAAGATAATCATGATGTTTTAGATCTTCCTCATATGAAATCCATAGAAAGGTCCTTGGGGGAAGGGTGTTTGGCATACATTTGAAATCTGTATCCAAAATAATTAATGAAAGTTGGGAAATGTTTGACATTTTAAGACACTACAACAATTTGTCTGTAGATGCTTCAAAGCTATTCTTGGTGTCAAACCTTAAAGCTCTGCAATATGAGTAGGCTTTTGATTAAGATTATAATTTATTTGCATGAATGTATGGATCATAAAAAATTTAAACACGCAGCCTTGGAGACATGTCTTTGAGCTGTGGAGAACTCCTTTATTCTCCGCCATCATTTCTTCTTCATTTCAAGGACTTGTATTCTCTGTCTGTACTCATTAACTTTATACTGTCTGTACTTACAGTGCCTTCAGAAAGTATTCAGACCCCTTGACTTTTTCCACATTTTGTTAAGTTACAGCCTTATTGATTAAATACCCCATAATGACAAAGCGAAATTTTTTATTTTATTTTTATGTTGACCCTTTGCTATGAGACTCGAAATTGAGCTCAGATGCATCCTGTTTCAATTGATAATCTTTGAGATGTTTCTACAACTTGATTGGAGTCCACCTGTTGTAAATTCAATTGATTGGACATGATTTGGAAAGGCACACACCTGTCTATATAAGGTCCCACAGTTGACAGTGCATGTCAGAGCAAAAACCAAGCCATGAGGATGAAGGAATTGTCCGTAGAGCTCCGAGACAGGATTGTGTCGAGGCACAGTTCTGGGGAAGGGTACCAAAAAATGTATGTAACATTGAAGGTCCCCAAGAACACAGTGGCTTCCATCATGCATAAATGGAAGAAGTTTGAAACCACCAAGACTCTCCCTAGAGCTGGCCACCCGGCCAAACTGAGCAATCGGGGGAAAAGGGCCTTGGTCAGGAAGGTGACCAAGAACCCAATGGTCACTATGACAGAGCTCCAGAGTTCCTCTGTGGAGATGGGAGAACCTTCCAGAATGACAACCATCTCTGCAGCACTCCACCAATCAGGCCTTTATGGTAGAGTGGCCAGAAGGAAGCCTCTCCTCAGTAAAAGGCACATGACAGCCAGCTTGAAGTTTGCCAAAAGGCACCTGAAGGACTCTCAGACCTTGAGAAACAAGATTATCTGGTCTGATGAAACCAAGATTGAACTCTTTGGCCTGAATGCCAAGCGTCACGTCTGGAGGAAACCTGGCGCCATCCCTATGGTAAAGCATGGTGGTGGCAGCATCATGCTGTGGGAATGTTTTTCAGCAGCAGTGACTGGGAGACTAGTCAGGATCGAGGGAAAGATGAACTGAGCAAAGTACAGAGAGATCCTTGATGAAAACCTGCTCCAGAGTGTTCAGGACCTCAGACTGGGGCGAAGGTTCACCTTACAACAGGACAACAACCCTAAGCACACAGCCAAGACAACGCAGAAGTGGCTCCAGGACAAGTCTCTGAATGTCCTTGAGTGGCCCAGCCAGAGCCCGGACTTGAACCCGTTCGAACATCTCTGGAGAGACCTGAAAATAGCTGTGCAGCGATGCTCGCCATCCAACCTGACAGCACTTGAGTGGATCTGCAGAGAAGAATGGGAGAAACTCCCCAAATACAGGTGTGCCAAGCTTGTAGCGTCATACCCAAGAAGAGTTGATGCTGTAATCGCTGCCAAAGGTGCTTCAACAAAGTACTGAGTAAAGGGTCTGAATACTTATGTAACAGTGATATTTGTGTGTAGATTGATTTGTGGAAAAAACTATGTAATCCATTTTAGAATAAGTCATGTAACAAAATGTGGAAAAAGTAAAGGGGTCTAAATACTTTCCGCAGGCACTGTATTTTAATAAAAAAAACAGAGACATTCTAGTCTGTTCCTTTGTCTTTCTCTCTGGTTCTCTGTTTCCCTCTGTTCTCAATACAGCTCGGGCACTTATCAAAGAAAAGTGAATAGGAGCATATAACCTGTTTAGACGAGACGTACAGTACTTTAGAATACTCTCCGTCGTTGGTAACGTTGACCTCCTCCAGAGAAGCACACCATCATATAGATGGTATGACTACCCTGTGTAGTGTGTATGTAAGGTAGACTTAAAAAGTTCCGAACGAACCCAGTGACCTTCCAGGCCCTTTCAGGGTGAGCTCCGGTTCCCAGCCTGCTTTCACACATCTTTCACTGGGTAATGAGCACCACGGATGAGGAGTGGAAGGAGAATACACTGGGAGGTTATTGGGTTCTGATAATAACTCAGCTCTTAGTCAGGACAAAGAAGCTGTAAGAACCGGGTTCCCTGATGAACAGTGACGGAGGCTGACTCCTCAATCCGATGGCCTCATTGTCTTGCCCCCCTTTCTCTACTCAGCCTCAGCACCCCCGCTTTCTCAGTCCTCATTTGGGATTCAAATAGAATCTTCAGTTTTTGGAATTGGACAGCGGTCACCCAAAGGTCCCCATTCTCTTCTAGCCTAAATGTAATTTGTATGTATTTTTGTGATGCCAAAGATGCCAAAAGTGCCCCTTCTGTTTAATTATTTCGCTTCACTTCAAATTGCTGTGACAGCTAAGACAGCGGTAGGCTTGTGGGTGTCGGAGGCTGTTGAATTGTAATTTCATCTTCACATTTCAAGTATTAGATCTGCTATGACAGACTGACCTGTTTTGGGTTTACCTGTGGCTGCTTGTTTCAAATTGTTTTTTTCATGGACATTTAGAGTTGACTTCCCACTGGGCACAAACTGGTTTAATCAACATTGTTTTAACGTAATTTGTCAACGTATTGTGATGTGGAATCTATGTGGAAAATACATTAGATTTGAACAAATGTCATCAACGTAAGCTGTTGTTTTGAGGGTGAAATTTCAACCACAGAATTACAGTGGGGGAAAAAAGTATTTAGTCAGCCACCAATTGTGCAAGTTCTCCCACTTAAAAAGATGAGAGAGGCCTGTAATTTTCATCATAGGTACACGTCAACTATGACAGACAAAATGAGAAAAAAATTCCAGAAAATCACATTGTAGGATTTTTTATGATTTTATTTGCAAATTATGGTGGAAAATAAGTATTTGGTCAATAACAAAAGTTTCTCAATACTTTGTTATATACCCTTTTTTGGCAATGACACAGGTCAAACGTTTTCTGTAAGTCTTCACAAGGTTTTCACACACTGTTGCTGATATTTTGGCCCATTCCTCCATGCAGATCTCCTCTAGAGCAGTGATGTTTTGGGGCTATCGCTGGGCAACACAGACTTTCAACTCCCTCCAAAGATTTTCTATGGGGTTGAGATCTGGAGACTGGCTAGGCCACTCCAGGACCTTGAAATGCTTCTTACGAAGCCACTCCTTCGTTGCCCGGGCGGTGTGTTTGGGATCATTGTCATGCTGAAAGACCCAGCCACGTTTCATCTTCAATGCCCTTGCTGATGGAAGGAGGTTTTCACTCAAAATCTCACGATACATGGCCCCATTCATTCTTTCCTTTACACGGAAGAGTCGTCCTGGTCCCTTTGCAGAAAAACAGCCCCAAAACATGATGTTTCCACCCCCATGCTTCACAGTAGGTATGGTGTTCTTTGGATGCAACTCAGCATTCTTTGTCCTCCAAACACGACGAGTTGAGTTTTTACCAAAAAGTTCTATTTTGGTTTCATCTGACCATATGACATTCTCCCAATCCTCTTCTGGATCATCCAAATGCACTCTAACAAACTTAAGACGGGCCTGGACATGTACTGGCTTAAACAGGGGGACACGTCTGGCACTGCAGGATTTGAGTCCCTGGCGGCGTAGTGTGTTACTGATGGTAGGCTTTGTTACTTTGGTCCCAGCTCTCTGCAGGTCATTCACTAGGTCCCCCCGTGTGGTTCTGGGATTTCTGCTCACCGTTCTTGTGATCATTTTGACCCCACGGGGTGAGATCTTGCGTGGAGCCCCAGATCGAGGGAGATTATCAGTGGTCTTGTATGTCTTCCATTTCCTAATAATTGCTCCCACAGTTGATTTCTTCAAACCAAGCTGCTTACCTATTGCAGATTCAGTCTTCCCAGCCTGGTGCAGGTCTACAATTTTGTTTCTGGTGTCCTTTGACAGCTCTTTGGTCTTGGCCATAGTGGAGTTTGGAGTGTGACTGTTTGAGGTTGTGGACAGGTGTCTTTTATACTGATAACAAGTTCAAACAGGTGCCATTAATACAGGTAACGAGTGGAGGACAGAGGAGCCTCTTAAAGAAGTTGTTACAGGTCTGTGAGAGCCAGAAATCTTGCTTGTTTGTAGGTGACCAAATACTTATTTTCCACCATAATTTGCAAATAAATTCATTTAAAATCCTACAATGTGATTTTCTGGATTTTTTTCCTCAATTTGTCTGTCATAGTTGACGTGTACCTATGATGAAAATTACAGGCCTCTCTCATTTTGTTAAGTGGGAGAACTTGCACAATTGGTGGCTGACTAAATACTTTTTTCCCCACTGTATGTAATCATTGTAACCAATTTTCAATATAGACAAACCTTGTGTAAAATATGTTGAATTTGTACCTTTGAAGAAACATCAGATCTTCAACTTTATATGCACTATCTGAAAAAAACTATAGGCTGGGCAGCAGCTACTACTGGAGAGTTGATTTATCTACAGTTATTCATTTGTTCTCCCATCCACGTTTTTAACCAAGCCCAGCTCTGCTTAACTTGTCACTGACTACTACCAATGTGCTATTGTGAGAATGATTATTGAGAGATCTCTTAATTACTAAATATATTCACTGTTGCTTTCAAAGTCATTCCAAAGGGTAGGTTCAACAGAGCAAATGAAATGTAACCATACTTTATAAGTCATATATCATCAATAATACTATTTATGCATATACAGTTGAAGTCAGAAGTTTACATACACTTAGGTTGGAGTCATTAAAACTCATTTTTCAACCACTCCACAAATTTCTTGTTAACAAACTATAGTTTTGGCAAGTCGGTTAGGACATCTACTTTGTGCATGACAAGTAATTTTTCCAACAATTGTTTACAGACAGATTATTTCACTTATAATTCACTGTATCACAATTCTAGTGGGTCAGAAGTTTACATACACTAAGTTGACTGTGCCTTTAAACAGCTTGGAAAATTCCAGAAAATGATGTCATGGCTTTAGAAGCTTCTGATAGGCTAATTGACATCAACTGAGTCAATTGGAGGTGTACCTGTGGATGTATTTCAAGGCCAACCTTCAAACCTAGTGCCTCTTTGCTTGACATCATGGGAAAATCAAAATAAATCAGCCAAGACCTCAGAAAAAAAATGGTAGACCTCCACAAGTCTGGTTCATCCTTGGGAGCAATTTCCAAACGCCTGAAGGTACCACGTTCATCTGTACAAACAATAGTACGCAAGTATAAACACCATGGGACCACGCAGCCATCATACCGCTCAGGAAGGAGACTCGTTCTGTCTCCTACAGATGAACGTACTTTGGTGCGAATCAATCCCAGAACAACAGCAAAGGACCTTGTGAAGATGCTGGAGGAAACAGGTACAAAATTATCTATATCCACAGTAAAACGAGTCCTATTTCGACATAACCTGTTATGTTTGGAGGAAAAAGGGGGTTGCTTGCAAGCTGAAGAACACCATCCCAACCGTGAAGCACAGGGGTGGCAGTATCATGCTGTGGGGGTGCTTTGCCGCAAGAGGGACTGGTGCACTTCACAAAATAGATGGCATCATCAGGAAGGACAATTACATGGATATATTGAAGCAACATCTCAAGACATCAGTCAGGAAGTTAAAGCTTGGTCGCAAATGAGTCTTCCAAATGGACAATGACCCCAAGCATACTTCCAAAGTTGTGGCAAAATGGCTTAAGGACAACAAAGTCAAGGTATTGGAGTGGCCATTACAAAGCCCTGACCTCAATCCTATAGAAAATGTGTGGGCAGAACTGAAAAAGCATGTGCGAGCAAGGAGGCCTACAAACCTGACTCAGTTACACCAGCTCTGTCAGGAGGAATGGGCCAAAATTCACCCAACTTATTGTGGGAAGCTTGTGGAAGGCTACCCGAAACGTTTGACCCAAGTTAAACAATTTAAAGGCAATGCTACCAAATATTAATTGAGTGTATGTAAACTTCTGACCCACTGGGAATGTGATGAAAGAAATAAAAGCTGATATAAATCATTCTCTCTACTATTATTCTGACATTTCACATTCTTAAAATAAAGTGGTGATCCTAACTGACCTAAGACAGGGAATTCTTACTAGGATTAAATGTCAGGAATTATGAAAAACTGAGTTTAAATGAATTTGGCTAAGGTGTATGTAAACTTCCGACTTCAACTGTATAGTACACTTCCATTCATTTTTTAAACTGGTACTGGGGGACCTTCAGATGAGTCTTGTGAGGCCTGTGGTCGTCCTAGACCAACCAACATGTACGTGTTCATGAGAGTCTCACCTTTCCGCAGAGGGGTCATATTAGTGTGTAGCCCAAACTGTTCGGACGCCACAGACAGAAGTTGGCAGATCGGCTGTACTGACCAAGACGCTTGTGGGGGTCAAAGAGTAAAGCGGAGAACACCATCGTGTTCGTGAGAGTCTTATCTTTCAATAGAGGGGTCATAATAGTTTGTAGGCCAAACTATTAATTTTATCAGGTTATTCAATGATAGACGGAACAGTATATAAGTAAAAACCAACAAAATCCAACTTATTACATGGAATGTGCACAGGCTCCATGAAGGAAAGAAAAAGCATATGGTTCTTGAACACTTAAAGAGACTGTCAGCAGATGTGGTTTTCCTGCAAGAGTTACATTTTTTTTTTAATATGAGAAATTGAATACGTAAAGACGAGCTGGGTTGGAGAGGCCTATGCTGCCACCTACTATAGTAAAAGCAGAGATGTAGGCATCCTGATGAAAAACAGTACACCCTTTTCCCTTATATCCCATCACACGGACCAAGAAGGCTATTTTCGAATGTTGAATTTTACCTTACATGAAGTATAGACAATTAGTTCATTGTGTATCCCAGATAGAATTCAAGCTATATTAGATCAAATCCAAAACGGAACTATTATCTTAGCAGGAGACCTACATCATACATTCGATAAGACTGACAGAAGTAGCAATAAAAAAGGCAAATTCAAGGAACCTCTGAGGCTGAAAAACATCATCTCTACAAAGAATTTACAGGACACCTGGAGATTACTATTCCCAAATACAAAAGACTACCCCTTTTTTCTTCAAGTAAGAATATCTATTCAAGAATTGACAATTGTTATTTCTAAAAATGCTCTGAACAATTTAATGGGTTAAAAAAATCCATGACATAGAGATCATCGGATCATTCTCCGGTATCATGTTTAATTACACCAACAGAAAATACACTTAGCGACAGAATATGGAGAATGAACAGAGCGCATCTTCATGACCCGAAATGTATTAAATACAGTGCATTCGGAAAGTATTCAGACCCTTTAACTTTTCCCCCATTTTGTTAGGCCTTATTCTGAAACGGATTAAATAGTTTTTTCCCCCCTCATCAATCTACACACAATACCTCATAATTACAAAGCAAAAACTTTGTTTATTTCTTTTTGCTAATTTATTTCTTTTTAAATCCGGAAATATCACATTTACATAAGTATTCAGACCCTATACTCAGTACTTTGTTGAAGCACCTTTGGCAGCGATTACAGCCTAGAGTCTTCTTGGGTATGATGCTACAAGCTTGGCACACCTGTATATGGGGAGTTTCTCCCATTCTTCTCTGTAGGTCCTCTCAAACTCTGTCAGGTTAGATGGGGAGCGTCGCTGCACAGCTATTTTCAGGTCTCTCCAGAGATGTTCGATCGGGTTCAAGTCCGGGCTCTGGTTGGGCTACTCAAGGACATTCAGAGACTTGTCCCGAAGCCACTCCTGTATTGTCTTGGCTGTGTGCTTAGGGTCGATGTCTTGTTGGAAGGTGAACCTTTGCCCCAGTCTGAGGTCCTGAGCGCTCTGGAGCAGGTTTCCATCAAGGATCTCTATGTACTTTGCCCCGTTCATCTTTCCCTCGATTCTGACTAGTCCCTGCCGCTGAAAAACATCCACACAGCATGATGCTGCCACCACCATGCTTCACCATAGGGATGGTGCCAGATTTATTCCAGAAGTGATGCTTGGCATTCAGGCCAAAGAGTTCAATCTTGGTTTCATCAGACCAGAGAATCTTGTTTCTCAAGGTCTGAGAGTCCTTTAGGTGCCTTTTGGCAAACTCCAAGCTGGCTGTCATGTGCCTTTTACTGAGGAGTGGCTTCCATCTGGCTACTCTACCATAAAGGCCTGATTGGTGGAGTCTTCGACACAATCCTGTCTTGGCGCTCTACCACTTTGAAGATGCAAAATATTTTTTCTTGTGAAATAAACAAGAAATAAGACACAAAAACAGAAAACTTGAGCGTGCAATTACAGCTGCAAGTCTCTTGGGGTATGTCTCTATAAGCTTGGCACATCTAGCCACTGGGATTTTTGCCCATTCTTCAAGGCAAAACTGTTCCAGCTCCTTCAAGTTGGATGGGTTCCGCTGGTGTATAACAATCTTTAAGTCATACCAAAGATTCTCAATTGGATTGAGGTCTGGGCTTTGACTAGGCCATTCGAAGACATTTAAATGTTTCCCCTTAAACCACTCGAGTGTTGCTTTAGCAGAATGCTTAGGGTCATTGTCTGCTGGAAGGTGAACCGCCGACCCAGTATCAAATCTCTGGAAGACTGAAACAGGTTTCCCTCAAGAATTTCCCTGTATTTAGCACCATCCATCAGTCCTTCAATTCTGACAAGTTTCCCAGTCCCTGCCGATCAAAAACATCTCCACAGCATGATGCTGCCACCACCATGCTTCCCTGTGGGGATGGTGTTCTCGGGGTTTGCGCCAGACATAGCATTTTCCTTGATGGCCAAAAAGCTCAATTTTAGTCTCATCTGACCAGAGTACCTTCTTCCATATGTTTGGGGAGTCTCCCACATACCTTTTGGCGAACACCAAACGTGTTTGCTTATTTATTTATTTTTAAGCAATGGCTTTTTTCTGGCCACTCTTCCTTAAAGCCCAGCTCTGTAGAGTGTACGGCTTAAAGTGGTCCTATGGACAGATACTCCAATCTCCACTGTGGAGATTTGCAGTTCCTTCAGGGTTATCTTTGGTCTCTTTGTTGCCTCTCTGATTAATGCCCTCCTTGCCTGGTCCGTGGGTTTTGGTGGGCGGCCCTCTCTTGGCAGGTTTGTTGTGGTGCCATATTCTTTCCATTTTTTGAATAATGGATTTAATGGTGCTCCGTGGGATGTTCAAAGTGTTTGATATTTTTTATAACCCAACCCTGATCTGTACTTCTCCACAACTTTGTCCCTGACCTGTTTGGGGAGCTCCTTGGTCTTCATGGTACCGCTTGCTTGGTGGTGCCCCTTGCTTAGTGGTGTTGCAGACTCTGGGGCCTTTCAGAACAGGTATATATACACTGAGATCATGTGACAGATCATGTGACACTTAAATAAAGTCCACCTGTGTGCAATCTAACTAATTATGTGACTTCTGAAGGTAATTGGTTGCACCAGATCTTAGGGGCTTCATAGCAAAGGGGTGAATACATATGAACACACCACTTTTCCGTTATTTATCTTTTAGAATGTTTTGAAACAAGTTATTTTCTTCATTTCATTTCACCAATTTGGACTATTTTGTGTATGTCCATATTTTGTGGTGTGCAATTTGTAAAATCTGCACACCCTCCCCCTCATAGAATTAACAGCATGCTTTTGTTGCACAGCCAATGCCACGCAGTGCTACAGGCTAGAAGGTTGAGGGTTCGCACAACAGACAAGCTAACTCTCCCTGCATGTTTTATTAGACCTACACTACGATCAGTGCTGGCTAAGACAATGATCAGCTAGGTGGAAATCAGAAATATTTATAATTATATCAAATATATGCAATAATTGTTCCACTAACAGGTTTCTGTGCCAATGCACCACGATCAATAAGCAAAGCATACCGACTTCGGGTGCTTCAACATCATGGTTTGCGTTTTCAATACCACAATCTGCAAACTTTAAATGCTGGAATTATATTTAGAACATGCACGGGTAGTCTACTGGATACTTTTGAATTAGCCTATTCAGAACTGTGATGTGTGATTTGAAGGAGTCAGGCGCAGGAGGGTAAATAACAGTATTTTATTCCATAATCCAGCGTAACCCACTCCAGGGCTTTCCCCGAGAGGGCGGACACCTTCTACCGCTCCGATGGGGCCGGCCTGATGCTGGAGAAGTAGAGCTCCAGTTGGAGGAGGAATCCCTGGCAGAGAGCAGCTGTCCCGTCGAACTCCTGTGGTTGGGATATATGGATCCCTCTGGGTGCTGAGGTGTGGGTGGCTGGATCCGGTTGCCCAGCTGGTCTCGACAGATCGGGTCCTCTCCTCTCCAGGCGTTGGACGACCTGGAGAACCCGAATCCATCGCTTCTCCCAAGCTGGCTAGCATTGTTGAATGCTCCTGGATTCGTGCCACGACTCCAGGCATGCGCTCCTCTCCTGCTGACTCCATTTCGGGTGGGTGATTCTGTCAGGCACTGGACAGTCAGGCGCAGGAGGGTAAATCACAGTATACAGAGTTTATTCCGTAATCCAGCGTAACCAGTTCAGTGCGCAAAACAGGCGCACTGAAACAAACATGCACACGGGGAACATACCCCGGCAATACAAAATATTGAGCTCAACTGAGCTACTAATCCCCACATTGAACAATCACCCACAAGGACAAGGGGGGCAGAGGGAACACTTAAACACGTACTAATGAGGGGAATATGAACCAGGTGTGTGTAATTGACAAGACAAGACAAATGGAGGGGCGGCAGCTTCGGAGGAAGTCGTGATAAGAACACTGCGACTGGTTGTGTTTATGCCACACATAAAAGGTAATACATTTTAAAAGTTATATGAAAAATATTTAGGCTATATTGAAACGTTAGGTTCTAGGTGAGCGAGGAATAGTGGCTTGGATTGGAGAGGAGGCAGAGCGCATGTTAAGCTTTCCTGAATAACTGGGCCTGGAGCATACAGAGCCTTCAGAAAGTATTCACACTCCTGGACTTTTTTCACATTTTGTTGTGTTACAGCCTGAATTTAAAATTGATTAAATGTAGATGTTTGTCACTGGCCAACACACAATACCCCATAATGTCAGTGGAATTCTGTTTTTCGAAATGTTTACGAATTAATAAAAAATGAAAAGCTGAAATGTCTTGAGTCTATAAGTATTCAACCCCTTTGTTATGGGAAGCGTAATAAGTTTAGGTGTAAACATTTGCTCAACAAGTCACATAATGAGTTGCATGGACTCACTCCACGTGCAATATAAGTGTTTAACATGATTTTTGTTAAATTATCAGTACGTTTCCTCAGTCGAGCAGTGAATTTTAAACACAGATTCAACCACAAAGACCAGGGAGGTTTTCCAGTGCCTCGCAAAGAAGGGCACTGTCACGTTCGTTGAAGGACAGGACGGACGAAGGCGCAGCGTGATATGCATACATGTTTATTATAACGAATAAACACAACGACAAAACAACAAGTCCAAGGTAGACACAAACAACATACCTTACACGGAACAAGATCCCACAACCCACTAGTGCCAATAGGCTGCCTAAATATTGTCCCCAATCAGAGACAACGAACGACAGCTGCCTCTGATTGGGAACCACACCAGCCAACATAAAACCATACATACTAGATCGTAGCACATACACAACAAAGAATATACACACCCTGACTCAACATATAAGAGTTCCCTGAGTCAGGGCGTGACAGTACCCCCCCCCCTAAAGGTGCGGACTCCGACCGCACAACATAAACATAACAGGGTAGGGGCCGGGTGGGCATTCCGCCTCGGAGGTGGATCCGGCTCGGGGCGTGACGACCTCTCACTCTCCGCCTCCCTGTTGCGCCCCTCGTCTGGTCTGGACCTCGGCGCGCTACTTCCCCTCTCCTTCCTCCCACGATACGCCAGGCCCTGTCTGGACCCTGGTGTGGGAGACCCCGAACCTGGAGAGGGGCTGACGTCATGGTCTGGACTGGAGCCGCTGACCGGAGCTGGACTGGGCACCGGTGGAGCGGACTGCTCTGGCTCCGGAGTGGAGCCGCTGACCGGAGCTGGATCAGGCACCGGTGGAGCGGACTGCTCTGGCTCCGGAGTGGAGCCGCTGACCGGAGCTGGACTTGACCCCGGTGGAGCAGACTGCTCTGGCTCCGCAGTGGCGCAGCTGACCGGAGCTGGCTCAGGCACCGGTGGAGCGGACTGCTCTGGCTCCGGAGTGGAACAGCTGACCGGAACTAGATCAGGCACCGGTGGAGCGGACTGCTCTGGCTTCGGAGTGGAGCAGCTGACCGGTGCCGGACCAGGCACCGGTGGAACGGGCACGGGCCGTGCCGGACTGGACAAACGCACCACTGGTCTGGTGCGAGGAGCAGGCACGAGCCGGACCTGACTAGGAACACGCACCACTGGCTTGGTGCGAGGGGCAGGAACGGGCCGGGCCGGACTGGCGACGCGCACCACTGGCTTGGTGCGAGGAGCAGGAACAGGCCGGGCCGGGCTGGCGACGCGCACCACTGGCTTGGTGCGAGGAGCAGGAACAGGCCGGGCTGGGCTGGCGACGCGCACCACTGGCTTGGTGCAGGGAGCAGGAACAGGCCTGGCCGGGCTGGCGACGCGCATCACTGGCTTGGTGCGGGGAGCAGGAATGGGCCCGACCGGACTGGCGACACGCACCACTTTCTTGGTGCGTGGAACAGGACTGGGTTCCTTTATTAACCCCCGCTCCTTCTGCTGCCTAACCAGCTCCTCTTGCTGTGCCTCTACACCTTCCTTCTCCCTTCTAGCCTCCTGTAGCACCTCCCTCTGACCGAATACCTTCTGCTCCCTCTGAACCAATAGCCCCCGTAATCTGGTGGCCTCCTCTCCTAACCAGCAGATCCGCCCTATCACAGCCTCCTGCTGCCTCGTCGTCCACACCGTGTGCCCCCACCCACCATTTTGTTGGGGTTGCCTCTCCACCCTGATCCCTTTCAGGGCCTCCATCTTTCTTGCCAGATCCTCTCTTATCTCTTGCCAAGTCCATCCTCTCTGCTCGTCCTCAGCACACTGCTTGGTCCAGGTCTGGTGGGATCTTCTGTCAGGTTCGTTGAAGGACGGGACGGACCAGGGCGCAGCGTGATATGCATTCATGTTTATTATAACGAATAAACACAACGACAAAACAACAAACTAAACGAAACGTGAAGTCCAAGGTAGACACAAACAACATACCTTACACGGAACAAGATCCCACAACCCACTAGTGCCAATAGGCTGCCTAAGTATGGTCCCCATACAGACAACGAACGACAGCTGCCTCTGATTGGGAACCACACCGGCCAACATAGAACCATACATACTAGATCGTAGCACATATACAGAATGTACACAAAGAATATACACACCCTGACTCAACACATAAGAGTCCCCTGAGTCAGGGCGTGACAGGCACCTATTGGTAAATGGATCAAATAAAATGCAGACCATGAATATCCTTTTGATCATGGTGAAGTTATTAATTAAACTTTGGATGCAATCTATGTGATGACGTTGAATCAATGTGGAAAACTGATTGGCTTTGCAAAAAGTCATCAACGTAAGGGAATTTCACATTTAGACAGTCTGCAATTGATTCACTGCTGCGTTTGAGGAGTACGCTACAGTAAGTTATTTTGATAACTATGGTAAGCAGTAAGCACTATGGTTAGCAAATCCTAACTCAAGCTAATGTTTCCTTTACTTTAGATAATGTGCCATAGATGCAATGTGGTGTTGTAGGTTAGTCTTGGTAGAATAATTGTATTGTCTTCACTGTTCTCTCATGCATTTGGCTGCACCCGCTATAACACCTGTCAAACTTTGTACGCGTCAAATAAACTTTGATTTGATGCGCAGTATATTGAACATTTTAATGATTTTATGTGTGGTATGATTGCTAGTTAGCATATTGCAGATCTGGACAAACAATCCACCTACCACTATTGTCACTATGAATGGTGGATAGAGGACAGAATAGACAGTTAGCCTGCTAGAGTATATTGACCAGTGGTAGTTAGCATGTGGAAAAGCTTAGTGCATAAGGGAAGTACCAAAACACCTTGATATAAGGGAGGAGCATGTAAGCAGCTGAAGGAATTTGGCTAGGATGGAAGAAATTATATAGTAAAACCTGCAAAAGGGCAAAATATAAACCAGGGAAAAAAACGCACTACCCTCCCCTGTGCCAAATAAAAAACCACACCACCATCCTCTATTTTGGACCCCCCCCCCCCCCTTAGGAACACGCCTAGGGGAAGATGATGTGTGTTAAGTGCAATTGGTGTCACAGTGGCTGATGTGGATGTGGTGGAGGAGTCACACGCAGGACACAGAAGCTAAGTCCAACCGACTTTACTGAACACGACAATAAATCAAAACTCTGACCTCAACAAAATAGGAGGCGGACTATGCGCAACAATGCGCAATACACAAGTAATCCAAGGCGCACGAAAACAGTACAGTGCGACGACAGGAAATACAAAATACAAAAGACGAGCCGCACCTGTTGACAGGCGAACAATAACACACAACACACGACTAACAAAACGAGAAACTTATAGGGGACAAAATAAACCCAAATGGAAACGGGTGTACAATAAAGACAAAACCAAACGAACATCGATAACATACAACGGTGGCAGCTAGTACTCCGGGGACGACAACCGCCGAAGCCTGCCCGAGCAAGGAGGAGGAGCAGCCTCGGCCGAAACCGTGACAGTACCCCCCCCCCCTTGACGCGCGGCTCCAGCCGTGCGCCGACCCCGGCCTTGGGGACGACCAGGAGGACGCGGAGCAGGGCGCGTGGGTTGACCACGGTGGAACTCTGTCAGGAGAGACGGGTCTAGGATGTCCCTCCTCGGCACCCAGCACCGTTCCTCCGGGCCGTACCCCTCCCACTCCACGAGATATTGGAGACCCCCCATCCGACGTCTCGAATCCAAGATGGACCGAACTGTGTACGCCGGAGCCCCCTCGATGTCCAGTGGGGGCGGAGGAGTCTCTCTGATCTCATCGTCCTGGAGTGGACCAGCTACCACCGGCCTGAGAAAAGACACATGGAACGAGGGGTTAATAATAATAATCACTAGGTAGTTGTAACCTGTAACACACCTCGGACTTCTCAGGACTTTAAAAGGCCCCACAAACCGCCGACCCAATTTCCGGCAGGGCAGGCGGAGGGGTAGGTTTCTGGTAGAGAGCCAGACTCGATCACCAGGTGCGTACACCGGCCCCCCCACTGCGGTGGAGATCGGTGCTCGCTTTCTGACGACGGATGGCCCGCTGCAGGTGGACGTGTGCAGCGTTCCACGTCTCCTCCGAGCGCCGCACCCACTCATCCACCGCAGGAGCCTCGATCTGGCTCTGATGCCACAGTGCCAGAACCGGCTGGTAACCTAACACACATTGGAAAGGGGTTAGATTGGTTGAGGAGTGGCGGAGAGAGTTCTGGGCCATCTCTGCCCAGGGGACATACCTCGCCCACTCCTCCGGCCGGCCCTGGCAATACGATCTAAGAAACCTACCCACATCCTGGTTCACACGTTCCACCTGCCCATTACTCTCCGGGTGGTAACCCGAGGTCAGGCTCACCGAGACCCCCAAACGCTCCATAAACGCTCTCCAGACTCTGGAGGTGAACTGGGGACATCGATCAGACACTATATCCTCGGGTACCCCGTAGTGCCGAAAAACGTGGGTGAATAGTGCTTCGGCGGTCTGTAGGGCAGTAGGAAGACCCGGCATTGGGAGCAGACGACAGGCCTTAGAGAACCGATCCACAACGACCAGTATAGTAGTATTCCCCTGCGAGGGGGGAAGGTCTGTGACGAAATCCACCGAGAGGTGAGACCATCGTCGTTGTGGAACGGGCAGGGGTTGTAACTTTCCCCTGGGCAGGTGTCTAGGCGCCTTACACTGGGCGCACACCGAGCAGGAGGAGACATAAACCCTCACATCCCTGGCTAACGTTGGCCACCAGTACTTAGCGCTAAGGCAGTGCACAGTCCGGCCAATACCAGGATGTCCAGAGGAGGGTGACGTGTGAGCCCAATATATCAGTCGATCCCGAACCTCGAGCGGAACGTACGTCCGACCCACCGGGCACTGTGGTGGACTAGGGTCGGTACGCAACGGCCGCTCGATTTCAGCATCGACCTCCCACACTACCGGTGCCACCAGACAAGACTCCGGCAGTATGGGAGTGGGCTCAAGGGACCTCTCCTCTGTGTCATACCGCCGAGACAGTGCGTCTGCCTTACCGTTCTGGGACCCAGGGATGTACGTGATCTTAAATACGAACCGGGCTAGAAACATGTTCCACCGCGCCTGGCGAGGGTTCAATCTCCTAGCTGCCCGGATGTACTCCAGGTTACGGTGGTCAGTCAAAATGAGAAAAGGGTGTTGAGCCCCCTCAAGCCAATGCCTCCACACCTTTAGGGCCTGTACCACGGCTAACAGCTCCCTGTCCCCTACATCATAATTTCGCTTTTTGGAGTAAAAAGCACAGGGGCGGAGTTTAGGTGGCGTGCCGGACCGTTGCGAAAGTACGGCCCCAATACCGTTCTTTGACGCGTCAACCTCTACCTGAAATGGTAAAGCGGGATCCGGATGCGCCAGCACCGGAGCCGAAGTAAACAGGTCCTTCAGTCTCCCAAAAGCCCTGTCCGCCTCGGCTGACCACTGCAAACGCACCGGACCCCCCTTCAACAGAGACGTTATGGGAGCTGCCACCTGTCCAAAACCCCGGATAAACCTCCGGTAGTAATTTGCAAACCCCAAAAACTGCTGCACCTCTTTAACAGTGGTTGGAGTTTGCCAATTACGCACAGCTGACACCCGGTCAACCTCCATCTTCACCCCTGACGCAGACAACTGATAACCCAAAAAGGAGACCGACTCCTGGAAAAACAGACATTTCTCTGCCTTGACATACAGGTCATGCTCCAACAGCCTCCTCAACACTCGGCGCACCAGGGCTACATGCTCGGCTCGGGTAGAAGAGTACACCAGAATGTCATCAATGTACACGACCACACCTTGCCCCTGCATGTCCCGGAAGATCTCATCCACGAAGGATTGGAAGACTGAAGGAGCATTCATCAACCCGTATGGCATGACGAGATACTCGTAATGACCCGAGGTGGTACTAAATGCTGTCTTCCATTCATCGCCCTCCCTAATGCGCACCAAGTTATATGCGCTCCTGAGATCCAGTTTTGTGAAGAAACGCGCTCCGTGCAATGATTACGTCATAGTCGCAATCAGAGGGAGTGGATAACTGTATTTCACAGTGATCTGATTGAGACTACAGTAATCAATGCACGGGCGCAACCCTCCATCCTTTTTCTTCACAAAAAAGAAGCTCGAGGACGCAGGGGAAGTGGAGGACCGTATGTATCCTTGTCTCAAAGATTCGGCTATGTAAGTCTCCATGGCCCTCTTTTCCTCTTGAGACAGAGGATACACATGGCTCCGTGGAAGCGCTGCTCCTGCCTGAAGGTCTATCGCACAATCTCCCTGCCTATGAGGAGGCAACTGCGTCGCCCTCGCTTTACTAAATACGATTGCCAAATCCTCATACTCAGGGGGAATGTGCAGTGCGGGCACCTGGTTTGGACTCTCCACCGAGGTCGCCCCCACGGAAAAACCTAGACATCGCCCCACACACTGGGCAGACCACTCCTTAAGAGCCCTCTGTTGCCACGAAATAGACGGATTGTGGGTAATCAACCAGGGAAGCCCCAGCACCACCGGATACGCAGGAGATTCAATCAGATATAGCTGAATAGTTTCCTCATGACCCCCCTGCGCCCTCATCCTAAGTGGCGCTGTGACCTCCCTAATCATCCCCGAACCCAACGGACGGCTGTCTAAAGCATGGACAGGAAATGGGGCGTCGACAGGAAGAAGGGGAATCCCTAGCTTTAAACAAAAATTACGATCAACAAAATTCCCAGCTGCGCCTGAATCTACTAGCGCCTTATGCTGGGAATGAGGTTCAACCTGTGGAAAATGTACAGGTATACAGACGTGCACAACAGAGAGCTCTGGGTAAGTGGGACGCCTACTCACCTGGAATGACTCCCCAGTGCGTGGCCTGTTGTCCTCTCCCCTAGGAGACCCTCCCCAGCACCTAGCCGCAGTGTGCCCTCCACGACCACAGTTGGTGCAGGGGACAGCCCCCCCTCGGGCTCCTCCTCCTCCTCTCTTAGCGCCAGCACCTCCGAGCTCCATAGGGCTCGGCTCGGGAGGTGCTGGAGGGTGGAATGGACGACCCCCCACTCGGAACGTCCGCGGGTAGCCAGCAGGGTGTCCAGCAGGATGGACATGTCCACCAGCTGGTCGAAGGTGAGGTGGGTATCCCTGCAGGCCAGCTCTCGACGGACGTCCTCCCGTAGTCTACAACGGTAGTGGTCGATGAGGGCCCGCTCATTCCACCCTGCATCCGCCGCTAGAGTCCGGAACTCCAGGGCGAACTCCTGTGCGCTCCTCTTCCCCTGTCGGAGGTAGAATAGACGCTCCCCCGCCGCTTTCCCCTCAGGTGGATGGTCGAACACGGCCCTGAAGCGGCGAGAGAACTCTGCGTAGGTGATGGTAGCAGCGTCTATCCTCCTCCATTCGGCGTTGGCCCACTCCAACGCCTTGCCGGTGAGACAGGAGATGAGGGCGGAGACGCTCTCGTGTCCCGAGGGCGCCGGGTGTACGGTGGCCAGGTAGATTTCCACCTGCAGGAGGAACCCCTGACACCCGGCAGCGGTGCCATCATACGCCCTCGGGAGCGAGACCCGAATCCCACTGGGTTCCGGAGCACCGATGGGAGGACTGACCGATGGTGATGGTAGGGTAGGCGGAGGCGTGGGTACCCTTCTGGTCTCCCATCGGTGCAGAGTGTTAATTATGTCCTGCAGGGCAGTCCCGAGTTGATGGATCCGATCGTCATGCCCGCGGACGCGCTCCTCCAGAGACTCGGGTGCTGCTGCTGCTCCTGCTGACTCCATATGGTGTGTTATTCTGTCACAGTGGCTGATGTGGATGTGGTGGAGGAGTCACACGCAGGACACAGAAGCTAAGTCCAACCGACTTTACTGAACACGACAATAAATCAAAACTCTGACCTCAACAAAATAGGAGGCGGACTATGCGCAACAATGCGCAATACACAAGTAATCCAAGGCGCACGAAAACAGTACAGTGCGACGACAGGAAATACAAAATACAAAAGACGAGCCGCACCTGTTGACAGGCGAACAATAACACACAACACACGACTAACAAAACGAGAAACTTATAGGGGACAAAATAAACCCAAATGGAAACAGGTGTACAATAAAGACAAAACCAAACGAACATCGATAACATACAACGGTGGCAGCTAGTACTCCGGGGACGACGACCGCCGAAGCCTGCCCGAGCAAGGAGGAGGAGCAGCCTCGGCCGAAACCGTGACAATTGGCTTCATTACCTTTACATCAGATAGATAATCTGCCACAGTCTCCTAACATGTACATAAAATGGACTGTGTGTACACACTGCACATCAGGAAATTGATCAAATCCCATACAGTAACCAGTAGTTTTCAGTTTGCTTCACACCCTTCCTAGTTGATCCGTTGTGATTCGACACACATCTTTGAAATCTTGAATCTCTGCTGGAATCATCATGGTGATGAAGGCAATGTGATTATTTTGTAATTTAGATTTTTCCCCTCTTGCGTTTTTTTCCCCGGCTGAGTATTTTAGAGAAGTGTTGTTGAGTGGGGAACTGGATCTGGATCTCTGTGTGGTGTGCATGTGCGCCCTGGTGCGAGAAGGTTCACAGGCAGATGGTGCTTCTTAATGGACTATAAAACCACCCACTAATTGAGGAAGATGGAGTCAGAACAGAAGTTCAGTCTAGGAAAGTGACAAACAACAATTATGTGTGACCCACAGCCAATTTGGTACAACTTTGGTGATTATTCTGCTAATTGAAAGTATTTTTTTGTGAAAGCATAGAGAGGAGCAAGTAGGTGATTAGCGATGGGCGAGATGCAGTCAGACGTTCCTCTCTGGTTGCGTTTAAAGTGAAATCACTTTACAAAGGAACGATGGGAAGAGGGGAACAGAACGATCAAAGCTGATGTAGGTATGATGGGGGGTGGGGTGCGGACCAACAGAGGTAACCCACTGGGTAAAAACTGGTTGATTCAACGTTGTTTCCACATCATTTCAACAACAAAAAAATCTATGTGATGACGTTGAATCAATGTGGAAAACTGATTGGATTTGCAAAAAGTAATCAACGTAAGGGAATTTCAAATTTAGACAGTCTGCAATTGATTCACTGCTGCGTTTGAGGAATACGCTACAGTAAGTTATTTCGATAACTATGGTAAGCAGTAAGCACTATGGTTAGCAAATCCTAACTCAAGCTAATGTTTCCTTTACTTTAGATAATGTGCCATAGAACCACTTTACTCAAGTAATGGGTACTGCTGCACATAGTGGTCTGAACAGGAATAATGCCTGATTGTAGTCTTGGTCTCCCCAATTCCTTCCTCCAAGGGAACCCAGCACATAGTAAGAGACTGAGAAATAGCATCCTGGATGTGGTTACAAAATGTCCCCGTTTCCTCTCTCTTTCTTTGTGTACCTTTATCTCCAGATAGCATGCAGACCGTCATTTGTTCTGCTTATTTTTATGTTGTTCTTCCTCCCACCAGGTAGACATTAGCTCTCCTTTTGAAGTGTTCAAGTGGGGAATATCTGTGACTTCATGTGATTCAGATGGATGGAGATTGTCAGCCTTATCGCTCCTAATAAAAACATGACTGGATATCTACCCGGTTCTGGCGCCACCTGTGCAGAAGGAGAATTGGGGAGCAGGTAGGGGCAACTTTTGAAGAGGACATGATAAAGTTCTCATGAATGGTAAAGTCTGGGGCACAGTGTTCTGCCTGTCTCCTCTGGTGCTGTGACCAATGACACACACTTCAGTAGGTATCTGCTAAGTACATTTTTAAACTGCAATCAAAGTTTTGCTTATAAAGGTTGTCTTGAGCCCTCTCTCTGGCTATCTCTTTCTATCTCACTTTCTCTTTCTTTTTCGGTCCAGCCAAACACAAATACACACATACACACACACACACAGGCTGTAGTCCCCACCTGTTTTAAGGAGACCACCATTGTCCCAGTGCCCAAGAAAAACAAGGTGACATGCCCAAATTACTTTCGCTCCATCGCGCTCACCTCGGTCATCATGAAGTGCTTCGAGAGGCTGGTCATGGCCCACAACAAGGCCAGCATGCCAGGCACACTGGACCCACTCCAATTTGCCTACCGCTCCAACAGATCAAGGGAAGATGCCATTTCCATCGCTATTCACATGGCTGTAACACATCTGAACAAGGGGAACACTTATGTGAGAATGCTGTTCATTGACTACAGTTTAGTATTCAAAACTATTGTTCCCTCTGAGCTCGACACTAAACTCAGAGCCCTGAGTCTGGACACCACCCTCTGCAACTGGATCCTGGACTTCCTGATGAACAGACCACAGGCTGTGAGGATTGGCTACAACACCTCCTCCACACTAAACCTTTTCACACGTGAGTTCCTAAAATCTCTAACGGTCGCCCCAGTGTGAGTTGTTTTATGTACGTGATGTCAGAATGCACTCACTGTTCAAAAATGTGATTGTTACGCAACAGGACAGTTAACACGCACTGCCTGCTAATTATCTATAGGCTTCAACTTGTCAATTTCTAATTATTTTCTAACATGTTGTATTTTCTAACAACAGTTTGAATTGAGGTGTGTTCAGCCTCATTAATTCACATAGAAGTAGCCATTTGAGTGTTGCGGACAATTTATGTTTAAGGCTTTACTGAGCCAGACAAACTTCGCTCTTCGAGGAGAGCCCAAGCACTTCACCAATGTTTCTGCAGATCAAGTATGCAGACATTTGCGCAGTCTTGCACGACTTGGCACATTTTCTGGCTGGCGCTCGCATTGCCTTCCTTGTTATTTATGTGTGCGTTCCTATCAGAGTAACGGCCTTATTTTCTGTATATCGTGTTGTCGTTTCTACTGTAGCATACAGCATGTTTGTATGTATGTACAGTTGAAGTTAGAAGTTTACATACACCTTAGCCAAATACATTTAAGCTCAGTTTTTCACAATTCCTGACATTCAATCCTAGTAAAAATTCCCTGTCTTGGGTCAGTTAGGATCACCACTTTATTTTAAGAATGTGAAATGTCAGAATAATAGTAGAGAGAATGTCACGATCGTCTAGTAGCGAAGTAGACCAAGGCGCAGCGTGTGAAAGAAACATGACTTTATTCAATTAAAGTACTAACAAACAAACAAAACACGACTCGTGAAGTCCAACGGTTAACATACCGACACGGAACAAAAACCCACAACACCCAAAGGAAAACATACAGATTAAATATGGCTCCCAATCAGAGACAACCAGCCGACAGCTGACACTCGCTGCCTCTGATTGGGAGTCATACAGGCAAACATAGAAACAGAACAACTAGACTACCCAACATAGAAAACGAACACATAGAATGCACACACCCTGGCTCAACATATAGAGTCCCCGAGCCAGGGTGTGACAGTACCCCCCCCTAAAGGCGCGGACTGCGACCGCGTCTAAACACCCCAAACAGGGGAGGGCTGGGTGGGCATTCCTCCTCGGAGGCGGCTCCGGCTCCGGCTTTGACCACCACCCCTCCATCAGGGACGGCCTGTTCAATAGGGCGATATGGGCGACGCACTGCCAAACGGGAAAAGGAAGGGATTTTTTTTCTAATCAATTATATCACGGCAACAGTAGTTATCAGTGTTGTAATCTGATCTGACTGCCACTAAATGTCAAATCAGGCTAAAGTCGTGCTTCAAATGGCCTCGCCCGCTTTTTGGGGCGATTTCAGTCAGGTTGAAAATCGCCCAGAAGTCTCTCATAGCCTGTCATGTAAAATCTATTTTTTTCAAATTTCAAAGCTTTCAATACATTCTCTATGGGTGTCTGTGGGCTTGCACTTACGCGCTTTCGTCATACGTGACGTAACCATGAACGTAACTAAGAAAATAGCGGCTAGCAGCGTCTCTGTTGCGACCTGCAATGTGGCGTTATCTTATGTTTTTAATTTGTACACTTAGTGGCGTTATTTTATGTTTTTAATTTGTAGACTTAGTTTACAAACATTCTGCCAACCATGGATTTCCAGTGGTGGGTTTTGGACTGATCTTGTTGATCGTGTACATACCCGCTACGAACGGACTAAATAATGAAAACGCTGCTGGCAGCGGAATCCAATACAGCTGGGAGACTTGGCTGGATGACAGAGTCCCGGACAGAGAAGTGGAGCCGGCCGGCTTCACCCTGGTCAGAGCGGACCGCGATCCTGGTAAGAGAGCGACTCTGTACCCCCGACATTGAACTGCTTTCTGTGTCACTGCGACCTTACTATCTGCCCCGTGAGTTCCCCCAATTGTTTGTTACCGTTGTGTACTGTTGATAATCACAAGTTTACTGGAGAACTGAGACCAAGTAGAGACTTTGGACAGGGTGGATATGGTATAATAAAGGCAGTATATTCAGAGGTAAAGATATCTGGAATCGCGTGCACGGACTCGTTCGTCAAACTCTTAGGGAGCAATCTGAAGAGAGCCCCGAAAACATTGTGTGCAGACATTTTATACAATAAATGATGTAGGTTGAATCTAGTAGTTCTGATCTTCTGATTGGTCCCCTCCACTGAGTTGGGCGAGGTCCCCTCCACTGTTGCATTGGCTCTGAGTCGGGTTCTCTGTCTTCAAATGTTCAGCCTAAAGAGAGGGGATTTTTGTGTGTGTGTGTGTGTGTGTGTTTAACAGTGATGATGTGTGTGTGTGTGTGTGTGTTATCAGTGATGATGTGTGTGTGTGTGTGTGTGTGTGTGTGTGTGTGTGTCCTCAGAGCAAGAACTCGTGAGTTGGAAGAACTGAGAGACCTATGGCGTGGGTGTTGTCCTTGGCCACCTGCTGACAAGGCTGACAAGATAGGACTCTTTTGTCCATTGTTATAGGATAGGAACAGCATTGATTGAAAACAAACGCCCAACACAAAATGGGTCATGCACAAGATTTTAGTCAGACCAAGCTATAACATTATATATTTACTACGACAGTACATTCAACCAAAAGCTAATATAACAAAGGCATCAGAGATTATTTATAATCTGTCACAGAAACTGGAATCCATCTCCCCAGATCAGTCAATAAATGCTTCTGGTATTGACTTATATGCTGCCCCTGTCTTCATGTTGTTGCTGGACATATCTTTTTTAAAATGTGTGTAGGTCACCTAAATCATCAGAAAAATTGCCCCTCCTGAGAATTTTTTCAGGAGCCGCCACTGCCCTCCATACTACCCCCGTAGCGCCCCTGGTCCGGTCTGACCCCGCTGGCTGGATCTGGACTGGACATTGACGGAGCGGATTACTTACGCTCCGTTGTGGAGCAGCTGACCGGTCTTACCAGGCTGACGACTCGCACCCCGGGCTTGGTGCGAGTAGCAGGAACGGGCTGAACCAGGCTGACGACTCGCACCCCTGGCTTGGTGCGAGTGGCAGGAACAGGCTGGACCAGGCTGGCGACTCGCACCCCTGGCTTGGTGCGCAGTGGCAGGAACAGACCGGGCCGGGCTGGCGACTCGCACCCTGGCTTGGTGCGAGTGACAGGAACAGGCCGGGCCGGGCTGGCGACGCGCACCGTAGGTTTGGTGCGAGTGGCAGGAACAGGCCGGGCCGGGCTGGCGACGCACACCGTAGGTTTGGTGCGTGGAGCAGGGACAGGCCGGGCTGGGCTGGCGACGCACCCCGTAGGCTTGGTGCGTGGAGCAGGGACAGGCCGGGCTGGGCTGGCGACGCACACCCTGTAGGTTTGGTGCGTGGAGCAGGGACAGGCCGGGCTGGGCTGGCGACGCACACCGTAGGTTTGGTGCGTGGAGCAGGAACAGGCCGGGCAGGGCTGGCGACGCACACCGTAGGTTGGGTGCGTGGAGCAGGAACAGGCCGGGCTGGGCTGGCGACGCACACCGTAGGTTTGGTGCGTGGAGCAGGAACAGGCCGGGCAGGGCTGGCGACGCACACCGTAGGTTTGGTGCGTGGAGCAGGGACAGGCCGGGCTGGGCTGACGACGCACCCCGTAGGCTTGGTGCGTGGAGCAGGAACAGGCCGGACCGGGCTATGGAGACGGATAGGAGACCTGGAGTGAAGAGCTGCCACAACCCGTCCTGGCTGAATGCCTACCTTCACACACTCTGTGTGAGGCATCAGCACAGGACGTACAGGGCTGTGTACCCGTACTGGCATAACAGCACGTGACACTGGCGCAGGATATCCGGGACCGAGGAGAGGCACTGGAGGCCGCGAGCGCTGAGCCGGCACACTCCGTCCTGGCTGCATGCCCACCTTCGCACAACACGTGCGGGGTGCTCGCACAGGCCATGCCTGAGTACGGGGAGTTGGCTCTGCTCTCCATCCAGGCTCCGCCAACCTGCCTTCTGGCCCCCAAAAGCCGGTGGCCTCCTCTCTTAATCTCCCGATTCGCCCTGTGGCAGCCTCCTGCTGCCCAGTCGCCCATGCCGTGTGCCCCCCCCTAAAAAATTCTTGGGGGTGCCTCTCGCCTTTCCGACCACGGCCCGGTTGACGCCGCTTCTCCACTCCTGCCTGGGTCTCCCCCTTCATCGCCCTCCGGTACCGGACGGCCTCCTCCTCGGTAATCTGCCCCCAACCGAGGAGGACATCCACCAGCGTCACCTCCTGCGTGTGTTCCTGGACACGCTGCTTGGTCTTTGTATGGTGGGTTTTTCTGTCACGATCGTCTTGGAAAGGAGTAGACCAAAGCGCAGCGTGTTGCACGAACATGATGCTTTATTTAATTAAAGCGAAACACGAAACAACAAAACAAATAACGATTCGTGAAGTCCACAGTGACAATGACTGACTAGGAACAAAAACCCACAAACACAAGGTGAAAACAGACAGTTTAAATATGGCTCCCAATCAGAGACAACGAGCCAACAGCTGACACTCGTTACCTCTGATTGGGAGTCACTCAAACAAAGAAATACAACAACCTAGAACAACCCAACCAAGAAACAGAACACAAAGAAACGAACACACCCTGGCTCAACATACAGAGTCCCGGAGCCAGAGCGTGACAGAGAATGATTTATTTAAGCTTTTATTTCTTTCATCACATTTCCAGTGGGTCAGAAGTTTACATACACTCAATTAGTATTTGGTAGCATTGCCCTTAAATTGTTTAACTTGGGTCAAACATTTCGGGTAGCCTTCCACAAGCTTCCCACAATAAGTTGGGTGAATTTTGGCCCATTCCTCCTGACAGAGCTGGTGTAACTGAGTCAGGTTTGTAGGCCTCCTTGCTCGCACATGCTTTTTCAGTTCTGCCCACAATTGAGGGCTTTGTGATGGCCACTCCAATACCTTGACTTTGTTGTCCTTAAGCCATTTTGCCACAACTTTGGAAGTATGCTTGGGGTCATTGTCCATTTGGAAGACCCATTTGAGACCAAGCTTTAACTTCCTGACTGATGTCTTGAGATGTTGCTTCAATATATCCACATAATTTTCCTTCCTCATGATGCCATCTTTTTTGTGAAGTGCACCAGTCCCTCCTGCAACAAAAAACCCCCACAGCATGGTGCTGCCATCCCCGTGCTTCACGGTTGGGATGGTGTTCTTCGGCTTGCAAGTACCCCCTTTTTCCTCCAAACATAACGATGGTCATTATGGTCAAACAGTTCTATTTTTGTTTCATCAGACCAGAGGACATTTCTCCAAAAAGTACGATATTTGTCCCCATGTGCAGTTGCAAACCGTAGTCTGGCTTTTTTATGGTGGTTTTGGGGCAGTGGCTTCTTCTTTGCTGAGCGGCCTTTCAGGTTATGTCGATATAGGACTAATTTTACTGTGGATATAGATACTTTGGTACCTGTTTGCTCCAGCATCTTCACAAGGTCCTTTGCTGTTGTTCGGGGATTGATTTGCACTTTTCGCACCAAAGTACGTTCATCTCTAGGAGACAGAACGCATCTCCTCCCTGAGCGTTATGACGGCTGCATTGTCCCATGGTGTTTATACTTGCGTACTATTGTTTGTACAGATGAATGTGGTACCTTCATTCGTTTGGAAATTGCTCCCAAGGATGAACCAGACTTTTGCAGGTCTACAATTTTCTTGGCTGATTTTTCTTTATTTTCCCATGATGTCAAGCAAAGAGGCACTGAGTTTGAAGGTAGGCCTTGAAATACATCCACAGGTACACCTCCAATTTACTCAAATGATGTCAATTAGCCTATCAGAAGCTTATAAAGCCATGACATCATTTTCTGGAATTTTCCAAGCAGTTTAAAGGCACAGTCAACTTCTGACCCACTGGAATTGTGATACAGTGAATCATAAGTGAAATAATCTGTTTGTAAACAATTGTTGGAAAAATTACTTGTGTCATGCACAAAGTAGATGTCCTAACCAACTTGCCAAAACTATAGTTTGTTAACAAGAAATGTGTGGAGTGGTTGAAATAAGTTTTTATGACTCCAACCTAAGTGTATGTAAACTTCCCACTTCAACTGTATGTATGTATGAATGTATGTACAGTATGGAGCAGTTTTATTCACATGTTTTCAAGTACTGGTGACAAATAATGCATTCCGATTATTGCATAGATTGTAATGGACACCTATGATGTGTGTAAAATACTTTTTTGAAGGTTGTACTGATTTTAATGAGCTAATGTTAAGCTATTTGCCAGCTATGTGTGGCGCCATGTTTGTTGACATTATACAATGCATTCTGGGTGTCACGTAAACGTCTGTCAGACCAAAGATGTTATAATGAGGTGAAGGGTAAACTTCCGGAAGTGAATGAAGGGAAGTGAATGATCGTAGACGACACACCCCCTTCAACATGCATACTGCAAACAGACCAAACTCATCTTGTCTCCTCTTATAATCTTTGGTTGACGCAGAAAAACAAACATGGTGGCGCGCACAAACTACTCAACGTCGGATTACTTTCGATTTCTAGAAAGTGTTTTACTAAGTTATTTAGATCAATGGTTATCTCACCCGTGATGTGATGAATTATCTAAATATGACTGCTTGTGTTATGTCAATCTTTCCTCAGTTAGCACTAGCATTTCCGGTTTGGATGATTGTGTTTGCTGTCGCTACTTCTGTGAATGTCTCAACATTGCATCCAAAAATAAACTGGTCACATTCAGGACATAACTTTGTAAGGACTGTGTTTGTGCAAAAAGTTTTTGTGAAAAAACAGTGTGGCTAGCTCAAATGCTGACTGTTGCGTCAATCGAAACTGGACGTTCTAAATAAGCGTTCTAATCACACCGGTTTGAGCATACACTGCAGGAACCACTGTAGAATGGTCACACCCGTTTTTTGGTACGTGTGAAAAGGTTAACACAGGGGCCCCCAAGGGGTGTGTCCTCAGTCCTCTGCTGTATTCCCTGTTCACCCACGACTGCGTGACTTTGCACGACATCAACTCCATCATCAAGTTTGCTGACGACACCACGTTTGTAGGCCTGATAACCAACAACAACGAGTCAGCCTATAGGGAGGAGGTAAGTGAACTGGCATTGTGGTGTCATGCCATCAGCAAAACAAAGGAGTTGATTACTGACTTCAGGAAGCAACCAACAACACCACCACTCTTGTCAAGAAAACACAACAGCGTCTCAATTTCCTAAGGTGGCTGAAGAAATTCGGCATGGCACCCCGGGTACTCTCAATACAACCGCTGCACCATTGAGAGCGTCCTGACCGGTTTCATCACGGCCTGGTACGGGAATTGCTCTGTCCACGACCGCAAGGCCCTCCAGCGGGTTGTGAAGATGGCCCAGTACATCACTGGTACCATGCTTGCACCCATCAAGGACATCTACTCAAAACGGTGCCTGAGGAAGGCACGCAGCATCATCAAGGACCCCACACTCCCCAGCCAGGAGCTGTTCTCTCCCTTAATGTCGGGCACACAATATTGGAGCATGAGGTCTGATACCAACAGGCTCAGAGACAGTTTCTATCTACAAGCCATCAGACTGCTGAACACATGAACTGGCCTTTACCACCTGCTCTGATTCTCTGCACCTTAGCACACATCACAACTTCTCCTACCAGACTCTTATTATACTGCTCAATGTATACAGTTGCCCCCCATCCCCCCCTTCCCCAATACACGTGTAAATATTGTACTATAAATTGTGCCTTCATGTATTATACTTATGCCAAATTGTTCATTCTATTCTACTGCAATTTACTTTATGTTCGTATTCTTATTTTTTACTATTTATTATTGTTGTTACATTGTCGAGAAGGAACCTGCAAGTAAGCGTTTCCTCGGATGATGTATACCATGCATATCCCGTACATACAACAAATAAAACTTGAAACTTGAAACACACACCCTAAGTGTCAGCTACAGCCATCACTGTTGATCACACCTCATGCCCACCTCATCACCTGAGACGTTGTTAGCATGTCACTCCCCAGACAGTTACATTGACCCTGGTGTCTGTTTCTTGCTCTGCAGAAAGCCCACAAAAAGCCTACCTGCACTGATCCTCATCCTGTGGCTTTTCTCAGACCATGTCAGCCAGGTTTGTTATGTTATTGCTGATTATTGTTAGAAAGCAGGGGCTATCTGATGCTAGTCTTATCTCCTTGCCATGCCTGAGGCCTTACAGTAACTGACCAACAAAACCCCTCTCCATCCCCTATCTTAGCACATCAGGGAATGTGTTTACACTCCATGGATGGCCCGTGACCTGAATTTTCCCCTTGTCAGTGTGTGTGTATTTGTGTGTGTGTGTGTGTGAATGTGTGTGTGTGTGTGTGTGTGCGAGCGTATGTGTGTGCCTCACCCACACTGTGTAGGTCAGTCTGTCCGTGCCAGCTGAGAGGAGAGATAGGCAGCTAGAAAGGCCAGTGATTCTCTGATGTGCTCCTGGCTCAGATGGTCCTTGGGAATAGCTGGAGAGATTGCATCTCATTCACCACCTGTCCCCATATAACCCCAACATGCCACATCAACAAAGCATCATCTGTCTGTAATACAGAAGTAGCTAAATGTCTCTCCCCATGCAAATCCTTTCACATTAAGTGTGACAAAGTGCATTAACTAAATAATATAAATCATTCATATAAATGCGTTAATGCAGTATCTGCCAGTATTTAGCTGCCAGTGCGTGCTGGGTAATGGAGTTAAACAGCCTGCTTACAGCCAGAGCGTAGACAAATATGGGCTTTACTCAGCAATTACTGACAATTAGGAACCATTCTCCTCCTTTGCTGTTCAGTTTTACAGCTGAGAGCTGGGCTAGTGTTGTGGAAGTTTATTATTCTGCTGTTCAGTGTCCATTCAGACCCACCACTCTGTGTTTGCCCCATACCTTATCCTGATGCAGCAGGAGAGGGAGAAGTCTGCTTGGGGATGGGCTTGACTCTCACTCTGTCGTCTCCAGTGAGCTTAGTCTGCAGTCATATAAAGGACCTTTATCTGGTAACTTATCTGCTTGCTCTTTCGCTCTGTCTGTGTCTGTCTGTCTGTGTCTGCGTCTGTGTCTGTGTCTGTGTCTGCGTCTGCGTCTGTGTCTGTCTCTCTCTCTCTCTCTCTCTCTCTCTCTCTCTCTCTCTCTCTTACATACAGTCCATCTTTCTACCTCCATCAACCTCTGATCTTATCAACAGTACCATTTAGACGTGGACACATTTAATGACTCCTCTTCAACTAGAAGTACAAAAACGCAATTGAACAAGACAACATGGCTATTTGATATGCTGGCTTTATAACTTCCTTTCTATATGAGT
Organism: Coregonus clupeaformis; assembly: GCF_020615455.1. Lineage (NCBI taxonomy): Eukaryota > Metazoa > Chordata > Actinopteri > Salmoniformes > Salmonidae > Coregonus > Coregonus clupeaformis. The sequence continues at coordinate 50,974 of NW_025533675.1, read as the reverse complement.
TGTCTGCAAGGTCAGGTGGCTTCCTCTTCACATACACCAGTGTGGACACAGTGCCATTGAGTTTAGTGCGGATGTCACATACTGAGTCACTGCCAGCCCCTCTTTCCCTACAGTCCCAATTACTCTCCCAGGTCCCCCCTCATAATGTGCTGCCAGCTGTGTGTCTCCTACCTCCTGTGGTAGTGGTTGTGAGGGTGAATATGTTAGCAGAGTCATGGACAAAAACAGAGGAGCTGAGGACTCTTGTTGTAGTTCTTATAAATATGTTACTTAGCCCTCCACTACTTCATTTGGATTTAGGACTTGTTCCATCTGTGAAAGCACAGAGGAAGTAAATATTGCTTCCTGTCCTTCAGTGCAGACTTTCTCACTTCATCACCTAAAAGCCCACACAACCTTTACCCAGATGAGACATACTGTAACAGGGACAGAGCCACGTACCATATATCACAGACTGGTATCACAGACTAGTTCTAAACGGCAAGACACTCCCAGGGACGTGATCAAGGCAGACTGTAGTAGCCATGTCCCTGCTGTCCCCACTCAGAACACAGCGTCCTCATCACACATTTACTTCATCAGGACACTATGTTCTCATCCATATGATGATTTGATGAGCTTTATTGATATTGTGCATCAGCATGGTAATATCTAAATAATGGAGCTCACGGAATAGCACAACAGTGGAAATCAGCAAGAAATTGACGTATTGTCATTAAATTAAAGATAATTGATTTGTTCCTTGAACATGTTCAGAGGAGATTGCATTCTGTTCACTTTTTTTGATGCTTTCTTTGTTTGGATCTGTGTCCTTCTCTTTTCCACCCTCCCCTCATTAGCATCATTATCGTCTTCCTCTCTCCCCAAGCCTCATTCTATTTTGATTACCTAGTCATTTTCATATCAGTTTGAAGTATGCATGTATTTGTTAAATGACACATCAAAAATAGCTGTCAGGGTAAATAATGGAAGAGTATAGAGGTTCTCAAGGCTAAATACACACACACACACACACACACACACACACACACACACACACACACACACACACACACACACACACACACACACACACACACACACACACACACACACACACACACACATCCCCAGGCCTCTCCTCTCCCCCTGTATCAAGATGAGGTATGGTGAGACAGAGAGCGTGGTGGGGCTTTTGAAGTACCAAAGGAGGAGAATAATAAACTTCCACAACACTAGCACAGCCCTCAGCTCTAAAACTGATAAGCCAGGTGGAAGAATGTTTCCTAATTGTCAGTAAATGCTGAGTAAAGCCCAGAATATTTGTCTACACTCTGGCTGTATGCAGGCTGTTTAACTCCAATTCTCCTCTCCCATACCATTGTCACGCCCTGACCTGGAGAGACTGTTATTATCTAGGTAGTTTGGTCAGGGTGTGAAAGTCTAGGTTTTGTATTTCTATGTTTGGCCGGGTGTGGTTCCCAATCAGAGGCAGCTGTCGCTCGTTGTCTCTGATTGGGGATCATAATTATGCAGCCAGTTTTCCTGCCTGGGTTGTGGGATCTTGTTTGTGTATAGCCTTCCGACGTCACGTTTCGTTGCCTTTTGTTGTTTTGTCAGTGTTTATTGTTTGAATAAACATGTATGCATTCCACGCTGCGCCTTGGTCTAATCCGTCTCTCAACGATCGTGACAACCCTCCACACTGGCAGATACTGCAGTTGCATATTTCTTTTAATAATTAATGTAGTATGTAGTTACTGCATTTTGTCACACTTATTGTCAATGGAGGTTTTTATGGGGAGAGACATCTCTACCAGACCGATGATGTGGCATATGGGGGTTATATGGGGACAAGTGGTGAATGAGATGCAATCTCTCCAGCTATTCCCGAGGACCATCTGAGCCAGGAACACATCAGAGAATCACTGGCCTTTCTAGCTGCCTATCCTCTCAGCTGGGCTGGCACGGTCAGACTGACCTACTGGTATTTACCACGTAATGTGGGTGAAGCACACACTTGTGTTGAACAGGAGCAATGCACTGTTTTGATGTTGAGTTCATGATGTCATGCTTTAATGAGCTGTTTAATAAAGTTAGACTAAAGTTGGAAACTGTGTGTGTGCATGTGACCGTGTGTACTCAGACAAGTCTGCCACCCTGTCTCTGACTCACGCTAAGTGTTTTCATACCTTTCAGTGTGAGTCGTTGGTCAGGGCTGTTACTGTTGGTCAAGGCTGTTGTTGTCATTAATAAGATGCCTCTCACATTGCAGATAAAGGCTCTTCCCATTTGTTAACATTCAGCCCAAGGATAGACTCCTCTGTAAGAGAACCGTTTAACTACTGTCCTCCAGTTCAATACATTCTTATCATCATTCATCTTTTGCACTGCAAATAAAAAAATGTTTTGTCTGGTTTTGCCTCTATTTACATTTACACTTCTTGAGAGATCATGGTCATTTACATTTAAGTAACAAGAAAACACCTTTACAGCGCATTCGACCAATGAGGTAAAAAGGAGAGTAGGACTTTAAACCAAATTCCTTACATTAATTATTCTCTACTCATGTAGCCACATTTCAACATATACATTGCATTCGGAAAAGTATTCAGACTCCTTCACCTATTCCACATGTTGTTACGTCACAGCCTTATTCAAAAATGTATAAAATCCAAATTTTTCTCATCCATCTACACACAACACCCCATAATGACGAAGTGAAAAAAGGTGTTTGATAATGTTTAAAAAAATACAAATTAGATACCTTATTTACATAAGTATTCAGACCCTTTGCTATGAGACTCAAAATGTTGCTCAGGTGCATCCTGCTTCCATTGATCATCCTTGAGACGTTTCTACAACTTGATTGTAGATTGTAGAACCTGTGGTAAATTTCAATTGATTGGACATGATTTGGAAAGGCACACACCTGTCTATATCAGGTTCCACAGTTGACAGTGCATGTCAGAGCAAAAACCAAGCCATGAGACAGGATTGTGTCGAGGCACAGATCTGGGGAAGGGTACCAAAAAATTTCTGCAGCATTGAAGGTCCCCAAGAACACAGTGGCCTACATGATTCTTAAATGGAAGACGTTTGGAACCACCAAGACTCTTCCTAGAGCTGGCCGCCCGGCCAAACTGAGGAATCGGGGGAGAAGGGCCTTGGTCAGGGAGGTGACCAAGAACCCGATGGTCACTCTGACAGAGCACCAGAGTGCCTCTGTGGAGATGGGAGAACTATATCTGCAGCACTCCACCAAACAGGCCTTTATTGTAGAGTGGCCAGACGGAAGCAACTCCTCAGTAAAAGGCACATGACAGCCCGCTTGAAGTTTGCCAAAAGGCACCTAAAGGACTCTCAGACCATGAGAAACATAATTCTCTGGTCTGATGAATCCAAGATTGAACTCTTTGGCCTGAATGCCAAGCGTCACGTCTGGAGGAAACCTGGCACCATCCCTACGGTGAAGCATGGTGGTGGCAGCATCATGCTGTGGCAATGTTTTTCAGCGGCAGGGACTGGGAAACTAGTCAGGATCGAGGGAAAGATGAATGGAGCAAAGTACAGAGAGATCCTTGATGAAAACCTGCTCCGAGCGCTCAGGACCTCAGACTGGGTCGAAGGTTCACCTTCCAACAGGACAACGACCCTAAGCACACAGCCAAGACAACGCAGGATAGGCTTTGGGACAAGTCTCTGAATGTCCTTGAATGGCCCAGCTAGAGCCCGGTCTTGAACCCGATTGAACATCTCTGGAGAGACCTGAAAATAGCTGTGCAGCGACGCTCCCCATCCAACCTGACAGAGCTTGAGAGGATCTGCAGAGAAGAATGGGAGAAACTCCCCAAATACAGGTGTGCCAAGCTTGTAGCGTCATACCCAACAAGACTCGAGGCTGTAATCGCTGCCAAAGGTGCTTCAACAAAGTTCTAAGTAAAGGGTATGAATACTTACGTAAATGTGATATTACCGTTTATTTAAAAAAAACTCTAACAAAAACCTGATTTTTGCTTTGTCATTATGGGGTATTGTGTGTGAGAAAAAATATAATCTAATCCGTTTTAGAATAAGGCTGTAACGTAACAAAATGTGGAAAAAGTGAAGGGGTCTGAATACTTTTCCGAATGCAATGTATATGTTGAAATGTGGCTACATGAGTAGTGTTAGGCTATGGTTCAACCCAGCACTCAGAGAAACAAACACGACAAAGGGAGTGGAAGAAACAAAAATATTTAATAAAAGTTAAAATTGTCTTAGTCCAAAAACAACTGAAGTAAAGGAACAGAGTGGGCTAGTCGGCTCCGGAGGAAGGAGAGGCTGAGGCAGGCAGGCAGGCAGGCAGGCAGGCAGGCCGACAGGCAGGAAGGCAGGCAGGTTGGGAGGTATGTCCGAAACTAAAGACAAAACAAATGACAGGTTAAGGAGAGTGGAGAGCCAGGCTGAAGACAAAGACAAAATAACTTTACTGGTGAGCCAAGTTACCGCTCTGGTAAGAACAACGATCTGGCGCCGGTGGAGAGCCATGCCCCGGAATAGTAGTGCAGGTTGATTAGAGAATAGGATGCAGCTGCGTAGGCAGGAATCACTGGAAACAACCCGCAGCTGCACAGGAGAGGCAGATCCTGAGCACGCCCCCTGATCCACTCCAGACACACCCACATAAAGGGGACAAACACACATACAGATACAACAGACACAGAGGGGACAAAACAAGGAGGAAGGGAAACAGAAAAGGGAGAGACAAGCTGCCCACATAACAGTACCCCCCTCAATGGTCGCCACCTGGCGACCCACCAGGCCTGTCAGGGTTGTCGTGATGGAAGTCCGTGATCAACTGAGGATCCAACACAAAACGCTTAGGGACCCAAGACCTCTCCCTCTGGTCCATAACCTTCCCCAATCGACTAGGTATTGAGACCCCTACCCCGCCTCCGAGAGTCCAGTAGCCTACTGACGGTGTAGGCCGGATGGTCGTCAATGAGACGAACAGGTGGAGGTGGAACAGCCGGCGGACACAAAAGGCTGGAGGACACAGGTTTCAGTTGGGAGACGTGGAAAGTAGGGTGTATCTTCATGGCTGAAGGCAACTTCAAACGAACCGCAGCGGGGTTAATGATGGACTCCACCACAAACGGACCCAGGTACCGAGGAGACAGCTTGCGTGATTTGGTACGAAGAGGTACGTTCTTAGACGACAGCCAAACCTCTTGACCAGGATGAAACACAGGTGCGGGAGTCCTGCTCCTATCCGCTGTCATCTTGTTCCTGTCGGTGGTCCGAAGCAACGCTTCCCGAGCGTCGCGCCACACTCTCTGGCAGCGGCGGAGGTTCTCCTGAACCGAAGGAACAGCCAATTCCTTCTCCTGAGCAGGAAACAGAGGGGGGTTGATAACCCATGGTAACTTCAAAGGGTGAAAGACCAGTGGCAGAGGTGGTGAGGGAGTTGTGGGCGTACTCTATCCAAGGCAGATGTTTGGCCCAGGATGATGGATGTTGAGCAGCCACACAACGAAGGGTTGCTTCGAGGTCTTGATTGGCTCTTTCTGTTTGACCGTTGGTCTGGGGATGAAACCCTGAGGACAGACTAACGGAAGCACCCAAAGCAGAACAGAAAACCTTCCAAACACGGGAAGTAAACTGTGGGCCTCTATCAGATACGATGTCCACAGGTATTCCATGGGGACGGAATACATGTTGGACTAGGAGGTCCGCTGTCTCACTGGCAGACGGTAATTTTGGTAATGCTATATAGTGAACAGATTTAGAGAATCTGTCCACAATGGTAAGTATAGTATCATTACCTTCAGACTTGGGTAGGCCGGTGACAAAATCCATGGCTATGTGGGACCAGGGACGGCTGGGAACTGGGAGGGGTAGCAGCAGCCCCGAAGGGGACTGATGGGAGGCTTTGCCCCGAGCACAGGTTGAACAGGCTGCCACAAAAGCCCGAACGTCAGTTTCCATTGAAGGCCACCAAAAATGTCTCCTAAGCAGCGTCAACGTGCGTCTCATCCCAGGGTGACCAGCAAAACGGGAGGTGTGAATCCACTGCAACACCTGAGACCGGACCGCCTCGGGAACAAAGAGTAGGTTGGGAGGTCCATCACCCGGTCCCGGGTCCGTGGCAAGTGCAGTCTTCACAAGAGACTCGATCTCCCACTGAACAGCCGCCACGACGCATGAGGAAGGCAGGACTGCCTCAGGCTCGCTGGTCTCCGAAGGGTCAGCAAACTGGCGGGACAAAGCATCTGGTTTAACATTTCTTGACCCCGGTCTGTATGTAAGAATAAAGTTAAACCTACTAAAAAACAGGGCCCATCTGGCTTGGCGTGAGTTGAGTCTCTTAGTGGCTTGGATGTAAGCCAAGTTCTTGTGGTCTGTCCAGACCACAAACGGCAGTTCAGCTCCATCCAGCCAGTGCCGCCATTCTTCCAGTGCTAGCTTGACCGCCAGCAGTTCTCGGTTTCCAACGTCGTAATTCCGTTCTGTGGGTGACAATTTTTTGGAGAAAAAAGCACAGGGGTGAAGCTTTTGGTCAGTGGGGGAGCGCTGGGAGAGGACGGCTCCCACACCTGAGTCCGACGCGTCCACCTCCACAACAAACTGCAGAGAGGTATTGGGGTGTATCAACACAGGGGAGGTGGAAAACAGTTCCTTCAAAACCCCTACCGCCTGCTCCGCCTCAGGGGACCACAGAAAAGGGACTTTTGGGGATGTGAGTCTAGTAAGGGGTGCCACCACTTTACTAAAACCCTTAATGAACCTACGGTAGAAGTTAGCAAAGCCCAAAATCGTTGAAGTTGCTTACGGGTGGTGGGTATGGGCCATTCCGTCACTGCCCAGATCTTCTCGGGGTCCGCCTTCACCTGCCCGCTCTCAATGATGAAACCAAGGAACGATGTAGACTGTTTGTGGAACTCACACTTCTCTGCTTTGACATACAGCTTGTTTTCCAAGAGCCGTTGCAGGACTTGACGGACGTGTGACTCATGCTCCTCGGGTGACTTGGAAAAAACAAGAATATCATCCAGGTATACAAAGACAAAACGGTTCAAAAAATCCCTAAGAACATCGTTCACCATGGCTTGGAAAACAGCAGGGGCGTTTGAGAGCCCAAAGGGCATGACCAAATACTCAAAATGTCCCAGTGGAGTGTTGAAAGCGGTTTTCCACTCATCTCCCTTACGGATCCGGACAAGGTGATAAGCGTTCCTGAGGTCGAGCTTGGAGAAAACTGTGGCGCCATGCAGAGGTTCAAAAGCAGAGTTGATGAGTGGAAGGGGATACTTGTTTTTAACAGTTATGTTGTTTAAACCCCTGAAATCGATACAGGGGCGTAACGACTTGTCCTTCTTTTCCACGAAAAAGAAACCTGCACCCAAAGGAGACGACGAGGGACGGATTATGCCCGAGACCAGAGAATCACCAATGTACTGCTCCATTGCCTCTCTTTCCGGTCGGGACAGATTGTATAAGCGACTAGAGGGCAAGGGAGCACCAGGAAGCAGTTCAATAGGGCAATCATAAGGCCTATGTGGTGGTAGAGACAGAGCCTTGTCCTTACTGAAAACCTCCGCTAAGTCATGGTATTCTTTGGGGACAGATGACAGATCAAGAGGAGCTGAGGGATGAGTTGGGTTACACTTAGTGGGGGAACCGCTGACCTAAGGCACTCTGAATGGCAGTTAGTGCTCCAACTGAGAATGGTGTGACGTGTCCAATCAATTTGTGGGTTGTGAAGAGCCAACCAGGGGAAGCCAAGGATTAGGGGAGGTAGCTGAGCCAGACATAACTCTTAGCTGAATGCTTTCACAATGATTGCCAGAAATCACTAGGGAAACGGGGATGGTTTGATGAGTTATCTCCGCGAGGAGGCGCCCATCAAGGGCTGTGACCCGAATGGGGGTAGGTAGTGGCTCCATGGGGATACGAGCTTGTGTAACGAACTGGTGGCTAATAAAGTTGTCTTCTGCACCTGAGTCTATGAGAGCTGAGAGTGGCAGGGAATGACTCTGGAAACGTAAGGTTACAGGTACTTGTAATCGGGGAATGATGGGTTCAGGATCTAACTCTGGGCTCGGCAAGTAGACCCACCGTTACGAGCGAGCCTTGTCTTTGGCCGCTTAGGGCATGTAGCCAGAATGTGTGTGGCGTCTCCACAGTACAGGCACTCACCCGCCTGGAGGCGCCGTTGCCGTTCTGCTGGAGGTAGTCGAGCTTGACCCACTTGCATAGGTTCCTCCTCTGTGCTCGGGATGGAATCAGGAATAAGAAGCTGCCGGCTCGGGGGAGGCGAGACTCGAGTGGTTGAAGGCTGGGGAACTCGTCCTCCTAGATGCGGCCGACCGCCTCTCTCCCGACGCCTCTCCGCAACCGGTTGTCTAGCTTAATGGACAGGGAAACGAGAGAATGTAAATCATGTGGCTCGTCACGAGCAGCCAGTTCATCCTTAATGGCTTCATTCAAACCGTTTAGAAATGCTCCTTGAAGTGCCACATTGTTCCACTTGGAGTCCGCTGCCAAAGTCCAGAACTCAATAGAGTACTCAGCCACACTGTTAGAACCCTGCCTCAAATTAAAAAGTATCTTGGAGGAATTACCCACATGGTCAGGATGGTCAAAAACAGTCTTCAATTTAGCAGAAAAATCAGCGAAAGTCAATCCAGTCAAAGTTTGATTTGAGCACACAGCCTCAGCCCAAACCAGAGCTCTCCCTCTTAACAGCCCCAGAACATAATGTACCTTAGAGGAATCAGTAGAAAATGACAGTGGTCTCTGCCAAAAAATCAAGTCACACTGAAGCAAAAATCCCCGGCACTTGTCCAATTCTCCATTGAACGGTTCAGGCGACGTGACAGGGGGTTCCCGATGGAACGAAGCCTGCATCATGTCCGAGGAACCAACTTGGGGTGCATCAAACTGGGGGTCAGAGAGAGATGGAGAACTGATAACAGACAATTTAGAGACTTGTGTAGTTAACTGAGTCACCTGGTTCAGCAGTTGATGATTATTTTCCAAAAGAGTCCGAATCAGTTGGTCATGCTGTCCTAGCAACGTTCCTTGAGCCTGGATAGCTTGTTGGAAGCTGTCTTCGTTTGCCCCGTGCTGTCTCTCTGTTGGGTCCATGGCCAGATCGTTCTGTTAGGCTATGGTTCAACCCAGCACTCAGAGAAACAAACACGACAAAGGGAGTGGAAGAAACAAAAATATTTAATAAAAGTTAAAATTGTCTTAGTCCAAAAACAACTGAAGTAAAGGAACAGAGTGGGCTAGTCGGCTCCGGAGGAAGGAGAGGCTGAGGCAGGCAGGCAGGCAGGCAGGCAGGCAGGCCGACAGGCAGGAAGGCAGGCAGGTTGGGAGGTATGTCCGAAACTAAAGACAAAACAAATGACAGGTTAAGGAGAGTGGAGAGCCAGGCTGAAGACAAAGACAAAATAACTTTACTGGTGAGCCAAGTTACCGCTCTGGTAAGAACAACGATCTGGCGCCGGTGGAGAGCCATGCCCCGGAATAGTAGTGCAGGTTGATTAGAGAATAGGATGCAGCTGCGTAGGCAGGAATCACTGGAAACAACCCGCAGCTGCACAGGAGAGGCAGATCCTGAGCACGCCCCCTGATCCACTCCAGACACACCCACATAAAGGGGACAAACACACATACAGATACAACAGACACAGAGGGGACAAAACAAGGAGGAAGGGAAACAGAAAAGGGAGAGACAAGCTGCCCACATAACAAGTAGAGAATAATTAATGTAAGGAATTTGGTTTAAAGTCCTACTCTCCTTTTTACCTCATTGGGTCAGGTATGACATGACACAAGTGGGGGGGTGGGCGTATCCTATTTTTTCTATTGCTCCTCTATTGTTCCTCAAGCAAGGGGAGAGGCCGATGACATGACATCAGTCCAACTCCTTGAATGCCCTACTCGTTGAAGTTTGCAGTTGTGTCTAAAAAACAGTATTTGTCCCAAAACATATATATTTGTACTTTACTGTATTTATTCTTGGGATATCGCTGGAGGATATCTTTAAACTTTTTGTTGTTGAGTGGGGGGGGTTATGCATGGACCTCGAGGAGAGGTTTGAGAACCACTGGTCTAAGGAGTCTACAGCCGTCTCAGGGCTATGATGGTCAGACAGTAATCCCTAATGCTTTTCTTATCTGGAACATCACTCCAGTGAGTAGACATGGATCTACTACTCTGTAATCATACCCAGGGCTGCTAGACCCGTTTGGTTCTGGTTCTAGTGTGGACGGGGTGGATAGCTGATGGGGCTCACAGATCCCATGGATCACTGGCTGGCGGTGTCCTGACAAAAAAAATTGGCAATGGTTATTTTTAAACCTCAGGCAGACAGTGAGATGTGATAATTGGTAGGGCTGTGTCTAATTAATCCACTGTGTCCAGAGTGGTGAGAGTGCTATGCTCCAGGGCAACGCTGTAGGAGAGGTGCTGTAACACATACACATGCATGCACACCCAAACACACCCCAGGGCCAAATTTGATTTTGATTTTATTTGCTATAGGAGTGGTACTTTCACACAAATACACATACATTTGCACATACACACACTATCCACCCTCACCTCCCCAATTATCACTCCTCAATCCACACCTGTCCAAAGCCTGAGCAATTAGCCAGGACACTGCATGTTCCTCAGGCTTAGTCTGACACGATCATTGTTACACACACGTACACACAAGTACATGCACGCACACACACACACACACACACAGTGCACAAACACAGAGTTTTCTTACTTTGGAGCAGGACACTCAAGACATCTCATGGATGTTGGCACACATACAGTGAGGGAAAAAAATATTTGATCCCCTGCTGATTTTGTACGTTTGCCCACTGACAAAGACATGATCAGTCTATCATTTTAAAGGTAGGTTTATTTGAACAGTGAGAGACAAAATAACAACCAAAAAATCCAGAAAAATGCATGTCAAAAATGTTATAAATTGATTAGCATTTTAATGAGGGATATAAGTATTTGACCCGTCTGCAAAACATGACTTAGTACTTGGTGGCAAAACCCTTGTTGGCAATCACAGAGGTCAGACGTTTCTTGTAGTTGGCCACCAGGTTTGCAAACATCTCAGGAGGGATTTTGTTCCACTCCTCTTTGCAGATCTTCTCCAAGTCATTAAGGTTTCGAGGCTGACGTTTGGCAACTCAAACCTTCAGCTCCCTCCACAGATTTTCTATGGGATTAAGGTCTGTAGACTGGCTAGGCCACTCCGGACTTTAATGTGCTTCTTCTTGAGCGACTCCTTTGTTGCCTTGGCCGTGTGTTTTAGGTCATTGTCATGCTGGAATACCCATCCACGACCCATGTTCAATACCCTGGCTGAGGGAAGGAGGTTCTCACCCAAGATTTGACGGTACATGGCCCCGTCCATCGTCCCTTTGATGTGGTGAAGTTGTCCTGTCCCCTTAGCAGAAAAACACCCCCAAAGCATAATGTTTCCACCTCCATGTTTGACGGTGGGGATGGTGTTCTTGGGGTCATAGGCAGCATTCCTCCTCCTCCAAACACGGCGAGTTGAGTTGAGTTGATGGCAAAGAGCTTGATTTTGGTCTGATCTGACCACAACACTTTCACCCAGTTCTCCTCTGAATCATTCAGATGTTCATTGGTAAACTTCAGATGGGCCTGTATATGTGCTTTCTTGAGCAGGGGGACCTTGCGGGCGCTGCAGGATTTCAGTCCTTCACGGCGTAGTGTGTTACCAATTGTTTTCTTGGTGACTATGGTTCCGGCTGCCTTGAGAAGATTGACAAGATCATCCCGTGTAATTCTGGACTGATTCCTCACCGTTCTCATGATCATTGCAACTCCACGAGGTTAGATCTTGCATGGAGCCCCAGGCCGAGAGAGACTGACAGTTATTTTGTGTTTCTTCCATTTGCAAATAATCGCACCAACTGTTGTCACCTTCTCACCAAGCTGCTTGCCGATGGTTTTGTAGCCCATTCCAGCCTTGTGTAGGTCTACAATCTTGTCCCTGACATCCTTGGAGAGCTCTTTGGTATTGGCCATGGTGGAGAGTTTGGAATCTGATTGATTGATTGCTTCTGTGGACAGGTGTCTTTTATACAGGTAACAGGCTGAGATTAGGAGCACTCCCTTTAAGAGTGTGCTCCTAATCTCAGCTCGTTACCTGTATAAAAGACACCTGGGAGCCAGAAATCTTTCTGATTGAGAGGGGGTAAAATACTTATTTCCCTCATTAAAATGAAAATCAATTTATAACATTTTTGACATCTGTTTTTCTGGATTTTTCTGTTGTTATTCTGTCTCTCACTGTTCAAATAAACCTACCATTAAAATTATAGACTGATCATTTCTTTGTCAGTGGGCAAACGTATAAAATCAGCAGGGGATCAAATACTTTTTTCCCTCACTGTACACACCAATCCCCATCAAACGTTGTATTAAATGTCACAGTGGTAGTGCTATGGGTCTGTACGGTACCCAGAGTTTGGCCCTCATTAAACTGTCCCTGTCTGAGCTGTGGCTGTTATGTCATGGAAAGAGCAGGTGTTTCTAATGTTTTGTACACTCAAAACATTAGTGGTGCAACACTGCTCTGCCTTCCTGGATAATGCCAGGAAGTCCTGAAATAATTCCTGGCGCCACCGCAGTGAGGCCTTCGTAGCGGGTGATCGAGTCTGGCTCTCGACCCGGAATCTGCCCCTCTGCCTGCCCTGCCTGAAGCTGAGCCCGCGGTTTGTGGGGCTGTTCAAAGTCCTGAGGAGGATAAACGAGGTTACCTATAGGTTATTACTCCCACATGATTATCGTATTAACCCCCCCCCATATGTCTCTCCTCAGGCTGGTGGTGGCTGGTACGCTCCAGGAGTCTGAGGTGCGGGAGGTCTCTTCGCCTCCTCTGGACATCAAGGGGGCCCCGGCGTACTCCGTCCGTTCCATCCTGGATTCGAGGCGTCGGGTTGGGGGCCTTCAGTACCTCGTGGAGTGGGAGGGGTACGGTCCAGGGGAACAGTGCTGGGTCACGGTGAGGGATATCCTAGATCCCTCCCTGTTGCGGGATTTCCACCGTTGCCATCCGGCTCACCCTGCTCCGCGTCCTCCTGGCCGTCCCCGAGGCCGGTGTCAGCGTGCTGCTGGAGCTGCGTGTCAAGGGGGGGTACTGTCACGACTTCCTCCGAAGCTGCCTCCTCTCCTGGTTCGGGCAAGCTTTAGCGTTCATCGTCACCGGCCTTCTAGCCACTGCCGCTCCTCATCTCATCATTTCATTTGTTTTGTCTTGTCTATTACACACACCTGGTTCATATCCCCTCATTAGTCCGTGTATAACTGTTCCCTCTGCCCCCTTGTCCTTGTGGGTGATTGTTTAGTGTGAGGAGAGTGGAGCTCGGCTGAGCTCTGTGTATTTTGAATTGCCAGGGTATATTTTCCCTGTGTGCCTGTTTGGTTCCAGTGCGCCTGTTTTGCGCACTGGACTGTTTGACGCATTTTTGCGTAACACTGTATTCCGAAATAAACTCTGTATTCTGTGATTTACCATCTTGCGCCTGACTCCTTCAAATTATCCATCACAAAAGTATTGACTTTGGGGGGGTGTATTATTTTTCTTATTTCTTGTTTGTTTCACAATAAAATATATTTTGCATCTTCAAAGTGGTAGGCATGTGGTGTAAATCAAATGATACAACCCCCCCACACAAAAAAAATATTTAGAGTCCGATTCCATCAACATCTGCAGTGGCATCAACATCAAGCTCAGCACCAGGAACTAGTGTAAGTCACCTTTGCTAAATGTTTCCATGACTCCATGATGAGCAAATAAATATTCTGGAGCTAGGCATAAACATGGTATGTGTCTTGTTGTTATAACTTCTACTGTAGTTTTCTCTGTATTATGGAGGCTTAGTTAATTGTTCATGCATTGGTCAGGCTTGAAGTCTAAATTGGAGAAAAGGAGGTATTAGTAAGGAGGGGATGTGTGGGTATTGTGTGTGAAAGTTAGTATGAATGATAACTTCAACAATATCATCATTATGTCACTTCCGTTTGAGCGCGTCACTTGTCTCTGTGCTGCTGTGCTGTGCTGTTTGTTGCTGCTTGGATACCTGCCAAACTTGACGGGTTTAAACCGTTTAATCAATCTTCATTTAACACATTTTACTAATGTCTTAGTCTCAACTTTTTTCATTCAAATTTTTCACCCCGGACACTTTATCAGGACGGTTCTACAGGACCTCCACCAGCCGAAGCTAAGTAGTAACATTAACACTATGCCATCTAATTGCAGTCGCTGTACTCATAATATACAGGAAAACTATCGCCTTATGGTGAGGATAGCCGTGCTGCAAGCCCAGCTTCAGATGCAATCGTTAGGCAAGGGCAATTTAAGTGTAGGAAAGGATGAAACAGCATCTGTGCCACCAGTAAGTACAGATAGTAGTATAAATCCCCCTGCACAGTCCCCGCAGCCAGACAATTTTCTCAAGGCTTCTGGAAAGAAATGCTGTCGGCATGCTCAACAGGTGTCGCTCATTCAGCCGACAGAAACCTGTTTTTCCATCTTCGTAACATTGCAAAAATCTAAAACTTTTTGTCCTAAAATGATGCAGAAAAGCTAATCCATTCTAGATTATACTACTGCAATGCTCTACTCTCTGGCTACCTGGATAAAGCACTAAATAAACTTCAGTTAGTGCTAAACACGGCCGCTAGAATCTTGACTAGAATCCGAAAAAACAACAACAACAACAACAACATATTACTCCAGTGCTAGCCTCTGGCTTCCTGTTAAGGCAAGGGCTGATTTGAAGGTTTTACTGCTAACCTACAAAGCATTAAATGGGCTTGCTCCTACCTATCTCTCCGATTTGGTCCTGCTGTACATACCTACATGTATGCTATGGTCACAAGATGCAGGCCTCCTTATTGTCCCTAGAATTTCTAAGCAAACAGCTGGAGGCAGTTCTTTCTCCTATAGAGTTCAATTTTTATGGAATGGTCTGCCTATCCATGTGAGAGACGCAGACTCGGTCTCAACCTTTAAGTCTTTACTGAAGACTCATCTCTTCAGTAGGTCCTATGATTGAGTGTAGTCTGGCCCAGGGGTGTGAAGGTGAACGGAAAGGCACTGGAGAGACAAACCACCCTTGCTGTCTCTGCCTGGCTGGTTCCTGTCTCTCCATTGGGATTCTCTGCCTCTGACCCTATTACGGGTGCTTTCCATGCCGTCCCTAGGAGGGGTGCGTCACTTGAGTGGGTTGAGTCACTGACGTGATCTTAATGTCTGGTTTGTCGCCCCCTCGGGCTCGTGCAGTGAAGGAGATCTTGGTGGGCTATACTCAGCCTCGTCTCAGGGAAGTAGGTTGGTGGTCTGTTGATATCCATCTGGTGGTGTGGGGGCTGTGCTTTGGCAAAGTGGGTGGGGTTATATCCTGCCTGGTTGGCCCTGTCCGGGGGTATCGTCAGACGGGGCCACAGTGTCTTCCGACCCTCCCTGTCTCAGCCTCCAGTATCTATGCTGTAATAGTCTATGTACCGGGGGGCTGGGGTGAGTCTGTTATATCTGGTGTTATTCTTCTGTTTTATCTGGTGTCCTGTGTAAATTTAAGTCTGCTCCCTTTAATTATCTCTCTCTCCCTCCCCTCCCGGAGGACCTGAGCCCTAGGACCATGCCTCAGGACTACCTGGCCTGATGACGCCTTGCTGTCCCCAGTCCACCTGGTCGTGCTGCTGCTCCAGTTTCAACTCTTCTGCCTGCGGCTGTGGAACCCTGTCCTGTTTACCGGACGTGCTACCTTGTCCCAGACCTGCTGTTTTCGACTCTCTCTCTCTTCCGCACCTGCTATTTCAACCTCTAAATGTCCAGCTATGAAAAGCCAAGTGACATTTACTCCTGATGTACTGACCTGTTGCAACCGATACAACCACTGTGATTATTATTTTATCCTGCTGGTCATCTATAAACGTTTGAACATCTTGGAGAAAAATCTGGCCTTAACGGCCATGTACTGTTATAATCTCCACCCGGCACAGCCAGAAGGGGAATGGCCACCCCTCAGAGCCTGGTTCCTCTCTAGGTTTCTTCCTAGGTTTCTGCCTTTCTAGGAAGTTTTTCCTAGCCACCATGCTTCTACATCTGCATTGCTTGCTGTTTGGGGTTTTAGTCTGGGTTTTCTGTATAGCACCTTGTGACATCTGCTGATGTAAAAAGGGATTTATAAATACATTTGATTGATTGAATTTGATTGATATGACACAGACCCAGCACCACAATAAAGTGACTAAGGGGGCAGTTGAAATCTTTGAAGGGGCAAAAAAAAATCAAATGCTTTTGACCAAGAAGTGACAGGTTCAATGGCATGAAATCTCTGCTGCGCTCTATCAGCTCCATGGACAGCGCCCTACACACTAAAGCAAGATTTTTATCAAAACCAACCATCTAGATTGCTTCAATCTTACCTTTTCAAAAGAGTTGCAGCCTCCCTGATGCTCTGTGGAACTTCCTGAGTAATCGATCATTCCATTTTCCCCTAAATCTACTTGTAAGATCCCCCTCAAATGCCAGTTGGATTAGTTGAGCTTTCCTCAGGTTTAGCATGCTTCTTCTGTGTTCGACAGAACACATTTTTCAAAGTGGAAAATGTGGTCTCGCATGTAGCTGTGGACGCCCCAAAAGTCAGTCCATGTTTCAGTGCATTGAGCATGGTCGGCATAGCACAGAGTATCGTTGCAGGATATCAAGTGGGGTCAAATTAAGTCTGCAAAAACTGCAGAGCGACACTAAACTCATCTTCCACCAAATCTGTTTTGCTTAGATCCAGCAGTGGTTTCACCTTTTTCACATCTAGAAAGTCATGGCTCTCTGGGTCAAGGGAACACAGGGCCTCCACCAATTGGCTGTTGCGTTCGCTGAATTCCTCTGTCCTGCTGTCTTACTGTACTATCCACCACATATTGCTGGAGATTTGTACTTACATAATGCCGTCGTTTGCTTGAGCTGGTGGTGGTGCATCAAATCCTTTGGTACTATCAATAACATTCTCCCAGTTAGAATACCAAGCTTGGGTGAAGGCCTTGTCTGCGTTAGTATTGGACCCAACACAGAACTTTCAACATGGGAAACAAAATGCCGCATCTGCAGTAACCGAGTATGCCAGCCACTCTCTTCCTATGAACCAGCTGTGGAGCCATTATCCTGGCAGCTCTAAAACTGAGGGGGCTCAAATTTGAACTGAGGTGGCTAAGGCCCCTTTAGCCCCCTTGTGGAGCCGGGTCCGTTTATTGACATGAGGGGGGTGGGTGGATATAGTACCTTGTTTGAGTGTGTATTGATGGGGACAAAGTAGTAAATGTTGGAAAATCACTGACTACTGTGGGTCCTACGGACTAATCCTGCTGCTGCTGATGACAATGACCTTGACACCAGCTTTAGTAGTACAGAGCCTGTAGACCCATTGGATGAAAGCTTACTGCTGGGAATAAGCTCAAGCTCAACATCATCTGACTTTGAAACAAGCCAGGACAGTCAAAGGTATTTATGAAAGCACAATTCCCTCTTGAGAAAACAAAATCACAAATACACTAAACTGTCTACAAGATAAGTGCTCCTCAAACTTGTCACACCCTTGCAGTCAGTTCTTTGGCATGGGGGAGTGGGGCTGTTGGCAGTGTTCGTCTACTCAACAGCAGAACTGAAGGTGCTCATACACAACAATACACGACTAGACTGTCTTCAAGTCAAGCCCCCCTCAAACTTTTCAAATGTTTGCTAATTGCCCATCTCAATGCCCCATTATTGACTGCAAGTTGGGTTGTTGGTTGGTTGCTGTCTCACTCCCTCCTTTCGCGGGTGGGAAAGCCCCAGGTTCATTTCGGAACGGGTCCAATTTTTGGGACCCGTGAAGAACTCTACTCTGAGTGTAACAAAACACATACCAGTCAGTGGAGGCTCCTCAGAGGAGGAAGGGGAGGACCATCCTCCTCAGTGAATTTCAAAAAAATAGAAATAGTGAAACATTAAAAAAGTTATCCTTTTTAGATAAAACTATGCTAAACATATTCACGTCACCAAATAATGTATTAAAACACACTGTTTTGCAATGAAGGTCTACAGTAGCCTCAGCAGTACTAGGTCTACAGTAGCCTCAGCAGTACTAGGTCTACAGTAGCCTCAGCAGTACTAGGGGTACACCATGATGTAGCCGGAGGACAGCTAGCTTCTGTCCTCCTCTGGGTACACTGACTTCAATACAAAACTTAGGAGGCTCATAGTTCTCACACACTTCCATAGACTTACACAGTAATTATGACAACTTCCGGAGGACGTCCTCCAACCTATCAGAGCTCTTGCAGCATGAACT
This sequence comes from Coregonus clupeaformis, assembly GCF_020615455.1. NCBI lineage: Eukaryota > Metazoa > Chordata > Actinopteri > Salmoniformes > Salmonidae > Coregonus > Coregonus clupeaformis. The sequence continues at coordinate 32,624 of NW_025533675.1, read as the reverse complement.
GACATGTTTTTCCACCCAATCAAAGGATCAGAGAAGACAGCTAGCTAGCACTGGAGTGCATAAATGTGGTGAATAGTTGACTCAAAGAGAGAGAAAGACAATAGTTGAACAGTTTTTAACACATTTATGAGAAGCAAGAGCGAGAGAGTAGGAAGCAAAGAGAGAGAGAGAGCTACCTATATTTGGTTGTATTTTTTTAAACTTTCACATAGCTAGCAAATTCAGCTACCTAGTTTATCCTACACAAACACATGGCTCAAACAGAGAGGGATGCTATGTTAGTTAGCTGGCTATGGCTATCCAACACTGGAACTCTTCTAAGTCAAGGTAAGCTTTTGGTTTTATTAATTTATTGCCACCGGGGCTGCCAGTGTAACTGCTAAACTGCTTTCTGACTGTACACTGTACTGCATGATTGTAGGGGGTTACTAACGAGTTATTTATAGTATGTTGACTATGACGTTACAATGATGTAAGCTGTGTGTAGTGGTTAGCGGTCGTGATATGAAGATTTGGCTTGCAAAGATTTTTTCGCCTGGTAACAGACAGCTGATGTGTTGTGCACTGAAGTCCACAAGCGAAGGGAAAAGGTGAGAGGGGGAGAGCGCGTAGATAGTTGCGAGAAGGAATTATATACAGCACCAGTCAAAAATGTAATAAAGGGTTTTTCTTTATTTTTAATATTTTCTACATTGTAGAATAATAGTTAAGACATCAAAACTATGAAATAACACATATGGAATCATGTAGCAACCCAAAAAGTGTTAAACAAATATTTGAGATTCTTCAAATAGCCACCCTTTGCTTTGATGACAGCTTTGCACACTCTTGGCATTTTCTCAACCAGCTTCACCTGGAATGCTATTCCAACAGTCTTGAAAGAGTTCCCACATATGCTTAGCACTTGTTGGCTGCTTTTCCTTCACTCTGCTGTCCGACTCATCTCAAACCATCTCAATTGGCTTGAGGTCGGGGGATTGTGGAGGCCAGGTCATCGGATGCAGCACTCCATCACTCTCCTTCTTGGTCAAATAGCCCTTACACAGCCTGGAGGTGTGTTGGGTCATTGTCCTGTTGAAAAACAAATGATAGTCCCACTAAGCCCAAACCAGATGGGATGGCGTATCGCTGCAGAATGCTGTGGTAGCCATGCTGGTTAAGTGTGCCTTGAATTCTAAATAAATCACAGACAGTGTCACCAGCAATGCACCCCATACCATAACACCTCCTCCTCCATGCTTTACGGTGGGAACTACACATGTGGAGATCATCCTTTCACCCACACCGCGTCTCACAAAGACATGGCGGTTGGAACAAAAAATCACAAATTTGGACTCCAGACCAAAGGACAAATTGTCCATTGTTAGTGTTTCTTGGCCAAAGCAGGTCTCTTCTTCTTATTGGTGTCCTTTATCAGTGGTTTCTTTGCAGCAATTCGACCATGAAGGCCTGATTCACACAGTCCCCTCTGAACAGTTGATGTTGAGATGTGTCTGTGACTTGAACTCTGTGAAGCATTTATTTGGGCTGCAATTTCTGAGGCTGGTAACTCTAATGAACTTATCCTCTGTAGCAGAGGTAACTCTGGGTCTTCCATTCCTGTGGTGGTCCTCATGAGAGCCAGTTTCATCATAGCGTTTGATGGTTTTTGCGACAGCTGCCGTTTTACTCATGCAGCCCACCCGCCCTTCTCCCGACCGGCGACACTACAGCTGCCAGTCAGAGGCAAGACGCATTTTCAGCATCAAGCCAGCGCCGTGCCTACTCCCTTTTGCCACTTATTTGTATGTATTTTTATTATTTTACATTGGATGCCATGTGAAAAACGGTTTGGGATTTCCAATAAGTATTTACAAGTACTGTAAATGATTGTGTGTGCAAAATATATCAGATAAAGAAGGACAGTCCTGGTTCCCTGGATCAACAGGTGACAAAAAAAAATCCAGTCAAATCAAATGATTGACAAGCTTCTCACACAGTGAAGTGGCAACAAAGGTGACATAGTAATCAAAGTGAAATATAGCAAAGGAATCGAATAAGTGACTTTGTAAATATACTATAAATACAAAAAGAAACATGCAGATCAAAGAAAATAAGATTAAACAAAAATATAGTATGGACATTGTTTGCCCATGTGCAGAATAATTACAGTGCATTAGCAGCGGAGAATTATAATGAAATTATATATACAGTGTGCAGTTAGGTGACATAACTATTGCATTGGTCTGGTAGACTAAAGTGATTTACAGTTGAAGTCAGAAGTTTACATACACCTTAGCCAAATACATTTAAACTCAGTTTTTCACAATTCCTGATATTTAATCCTAGTAAGAAATTCCCTGTCTTAGGTCAGTTAGGATCACCACTTTCTTTTAAGAATGTGAAATGTCAGAATAATAATAGAGAGAATGATTTATTTCAGCTTTTATTTCTTTCATCACATTCCCAGTGGGTCAGAAGTTTATATACACTCAATTAGTATTTGGTAGCATTGCCTTTAAATTGTTTAAATCGGGTCAAACGTTTCGGGTAGCCTTCCACAAGCTTCCCACAATAAGATGGGTGAATTTTGGCCCATTCCTCCTGACAGAGCTGGTGTAACTGAGTCAGGTTTGTAGGCCTCCTTGCTTACACACGCTTTTTCAGTTCTGCCCACAAATGTTCTATAGGATTGAGGTCAGGGCTTTGTGATGGCCACTCCAATACCTTGACTTTGTTGTCCTTAAGCCATTTTGCCACAACTTTGGAAGTATGCTTGGGGTCATTGTCCATTTGGAAGACCCATTTGCGACCAAGCTTTAACTTCCTGACTGATGTCTTGAGATTTTGCTTCAATATATTAACATAATTTTCCTTCCTCACGATGCCATCTATTTTGTGAAGTGCACCAGTCCCTCCTGCAGCAAAGCACCCACACAGCATGATGCTGCCACCCCTGTGCTTCACGGTTGGGATGGTGTTCTTCAGCTTGCAAGCAACCCCCTTTTTCCTCCAAACATAAGGATGGTCATTATGGCCAAATAGTTCTATTTTTGTTTCATCAGACCAGAGGACATTTCTCCAAAAAGTACGATCTTCATCCCCATGTGCAGTTGCAAACCGTAGTCTGGCTTTTTTATGGCTGTGGCTACTTCCTTGCTGAGCGGCCGTTCAGGTTATGTCGATATAGGACTTATTTTACTGTGGATATAGATACTTTTGTACCTGTTTCCTCCAGCATCTTCACAAGGTCCTTTGCTGTTGTTCTGGGATTGATTAGCACTTTTCGCACCAAAGTACGTTAATCTCTAGGAGACAGAACGCATCTCCTTCCTGAGCGGTTTGACAGCTCCGTGGTCCCATGGTGATTATACTTGCGTACTATTGTTTGTACAGATGAACGTGGTACGTTTTTTTCTGGGGTCTTGGCTGATTTCTTTTGATTTTCCCATGTTTTTAAGCAAAGAGGCACTGAGTTTGAAGGTAGACCTTGAAATACATCCACAGGTACACCTCCAATTGACTCAAATTATGTCAATTAGCCTATCAGAAGCTTCTAAAGCCATGACATCATTTTCTGGAATTTTCCAAGCTGTTTAAAGGCACAGTCAACTTAGTGTATGTAAACTTCGGACCCACTGGAATTGTGATACAGTGAATTATAAGTGAAATAATCTGTCTGTAAACAATTGTTGGAAAAATTACTTGTGTCATGCACAAAGTAGTCCTAACCGATTTGCCCAAACTATAGTTTGTTAACAAGAAATTTGTGGAGTGGTTGAAAAATGAGTTTTAATGATTCCAACCTAAGTGTATGTAAACTTCGGACTTCAACTGTAAGTGTGTCTATGAATAAATGTGACCAACCGCCTCGATTTGGTCTTATGTAGCAACATTTGAAATGGTGTTTTTTACATTAGATAAAAGTAGAGACTCAGAGCTAGAAAATTGTATATCACACACTACAGTTGAGAAACAATGGAAAAGTAATTCTGCTTTGAAAGTTGATAAACTTGTAACCCAACTTTTGAGAAAATGGCCCTTGAATGTTTTGGTGCACCTACTGGAGAGCTCTTCTTTGTTTACACCCATTCAGCATCGTTCACACCCTCTTGTCATTATGAAAAAGTATAAACACAAAAACAGCCTGGTGGTCAAAAATATCAAAACTGGTGTATTTTCAAACTGGTGTATTTTCAAGAACATTGAGTTACATTTGAATTGCACAAGGTCTTACACAAGTAAAACAAAACAAAAATGTATGTAAAAGTAACACATTTAATAACATCAAAACTTACTGTGAAGAATAGTCTTTAGAAACAAGTCCTTGAAACAGGCCCTGCACCAGTCCAGGTTGTGGCGATGGCAAGCCGGTTTGGCAGAATGCAAGGTAGCATCCACCACACTGTCGACTTGAGGTCCTTGGCACCCTTTACAGCCAGATACCTAAGCTACAAATGTAAAAGTATTAGAAATGACACACCATGTTAACATATTTCCCTCCCCAACCCCTTATATTTTATAAACATTTATTGTGACAGTCTATAAAGACTGATGTCAGATTTCAAATAAGTATTACATGTAATATTAATGCCTTGTGCCAAAATACTGAGCGGAGGAATTTAGAACATGCTGCTGTCACGTCAGGTTACAACGGTCACAACAACAGAGTCAAAGTTGAATGTCTCTTGCACCTTCCCGGAAAAAGCAATACTATTTAAAATTCTGAGCACACTTACAAGTCTCTCCTTGGGCTTGTGTCCTGGCACAGTCTGGACTCCAGCAGCTCCAGGTCTTGCCGGTCCTCTATCGGGAGATTGAGATCATCAGGCAAGGACAAATCTCCAACCGACCCATTGGCCATTGGCGTTCGGTCATCCACTGCTCCCATACGCCGCAGCAAGTGTGTTATCCGGACCTATAGGGATAGAAAAAGAGCAGTTAATCACCGTCACACTGTTGCTGCTCTGGTGCCGACGAAGATGGCGGCCTCGCGACTAGCTCTTAGGAAACTTTGCAGTGTTTTGTTTTTTTATGTATATTTTTTACATTATTAGATCAATAAGTGTTTTTTATCATTACATACAGCCGGGGGATACTATTGGATATCAGAGTGGCGGTAACTCACCAGCATTACGACCAGGAATACGACTTTCCTGAAGCAGATCCTTTGTTTGCTCTCCCCAGGGCAACAGAACTGATTCCAGCAGCAGACCCAAAACATCGCCGGTGGAGGAGAGGTACTCGGAGCGGCCTGCTGGTTTGACTTAGGAGGCGCGCACACCACCCACCGCTTCCAAGTATACTACTCGCTAATGTTCAGTCTCTGGTTAACAAGGTCGACGTGCTCCAGGCAAGGATTTATTTCCAGAGAGACATCAAGGCCTGTAACATACTTTGTTTCATGGAAACATGGCTCTCTTGGGATATTCTGTCGAAATCGGTCCACCCAGATGGGTTCTGAGTTCATCGCGCAGACAGGAATAAATATCTCTCTGGGAAGCAGAAGGGCGGAGGTGTGTGTTTCATGATTAACGACTCATAGTAAAATTGTAGTAACATACAGGAACTCGAGTCCTTTTGTTCACCCGACCTAGAATACCTCACAATCAAATGCCGACCGTATTATCTCCCAAGAGAATTTTCTTCGGTTATTTTCACGGCCGTGTATATCCCCCCCCTCAAGCCGATACCACGACGGCCCTCAAAGAACTTCACTGGACTTTATGCAAACTGGAAACCAGATATCCTGAGGCTGAAATTTATTGTAGCCTGGGATTTTAACAAAGCAAATTTGAGGACTAGGCTGCCGAAGTTCTATCAACATATTGACTGTTGTACTCGCGCTGCTAAAATCCTCGACCATTGCTATTCAAACTTCTGGGATGTTATAAGGCCCTCCCCCGCCCTCCTTTTGGCAAATCTGACCACGACTCCATTTTGATCCTCCCTTCCTATAGGCAGAAACTCAAACAGGAAGTATGACCTGCTGCTGTGGTCCTCTGTAGCTCAACTGGTAGAGCACGGCGCTTGTAACGCCAAGGTAGTGGGTTCGATCCCCGGGACCACCCATACACAAAAATGTATGCACGCATGACTGTAAGTCGCTTTGGATAAAAGCGTCTGCTAAATGGCATATTATTATTATTTTATTTTTAAGTACTCGTGCTAAGGACTATTCAACGCTGGTCTGACCAATCGGAATCCACGCTTCAAGACTGTTTTGATCACGCGGACTGGGATGTTCTGGGTAGCTTGCGAAAGTAATTTAGACGAATACACTGAAACTGTGACTGAGTTTGTCAGGAGGCGTATAGGTGATGTTGTGCCCACTGTGACTATTAAAACCTACCCTAACCAGAAACCATGGATAGACGGCAGCATTCGCGCAAAACTGAAAGCGCGAACCACCGCATTTAACCATGGCAAGGTGACTGGGAATATGATAGAATACAAACAGTGTAGCTACTCACTCCGCAAGGCAATTCAACTGGCAAAACATCAGTATAGAGACAAAGTGGAGTCGCAATTCAACGGCTCAGACACAAGACGTATGTGGCAGGGTCTACAGACAATCACAGACTACAAAAGGAAAACCAGCCACAGCGCCGACACCAACGTCTCGCTTCCAGACAAGCTAAACACCTTCTTCGCCCGCTTTGAGGATAACACAGTGCCACCGACAAGGCCCACTACCAAGGACTGTGGCCTCTCCTTCTCCATGGCCGACGTGAGTAAGACATTTAAGCATGTTAACCCCCGCAAGGTTGTCGGCCCAGACGGCAACCCTAGCAGCATCCTCAGAGCATGCGCAGACCAACTGGCTGGTGTGTTTATGGACATATTCAATCTCTCCCTTTCCCAGTCTGCTGTTCCCACATGCTTCAAGATGGCCACCATTGTTCCTGTACCCAAGAAAGCAAAGGTAACTGAACTTAATGACTATTGCCCCATAGCACTCACCTCTGTCATCATGAAGTGCTTTGAGAGACTAGTCAAGGATCATATCACCTCTACCTTACCTGTCACCCTAGACCCACTTCAATTTGCTTACCACCCCAATAGATTCACAGACGATGCAATCGCCATCACACTGCACATTGCCCTATCCCATCTGGGCAAGAGGAATACCTATGTAAGAATGCTGTTAATTGACTATAGCTCAGCATTCAACACCATAGTACCCTCCAAGCTCATCATTAAGCTCGAGGCCCTGGGTCTGAACCCCGCCCTGTGCAACTGGGACCTGGACTTGCTGACAGGCCGCCCCCAGGTGGTTAAGGTAGGAAACAACATCTCCACTTCGCTGATCCTCAACACTGGGGCCCCACAAGGGTGCGTGCTCAGCCCCCTCCTGTACTCCCTGTTCACACATGACTGCGTGGCCAGGCACGCCTCCAACTCAATCATCAAGTTTGCAGTCGACACAACAGTAGTAGGCTTGATTACCAACAATGACGAGACCGTCTACAGGGAGGAGGTGAGGGCTCTGGGAGTGTGGTGCCAGGAAAATAACCTCTCACTCAACGTCAACAAAACAAAGGAGATGATTGTGGACTTCAGGAAACAGCAGAGGGTGCACCCCCCTATCCACATCGACGGGACCGCAGTGGAGAAGGTGGAAAGCTTCATGTTCCTTGGCGTACACATTACCGACAAACTGAAATGGTCCACCCAAGCAGACAAGGCGCAACAGAGCCTCTTCAACCTCAGGAGGCTGAAGAAATTCGGCTTGGCACCTAAAACCCTCACAAACTTTTACAGATGCACAATTGAGAGCATCCTGTCGGGCTGTATCACCACCTGGTATGGCAACTGCACCGCCCGCAACCGCAGGGCTCTCCAGAGGGTGGTGCGGTCTGCCGAACGCATTACCGGGGCAAACTACCCGACCTCCAAGACACCTACAGCACCCGATGTCACAGGAAGGCCAAAAAGATCATCAAGGACATCAACCACCCGAGCCACTGGCTGTTCACCCCGCTATCATCCAGAAGGCGAGGTCAGTACAGGTGCATCAAAGCTGGGACCGAGAGAATGAAAAACAGCTTCTATCTCAAGGCCATCAGACTGTTAAATAGCCATCACTAGCACATTAGAGGCTGCTACTGCCTATTGAAATCACTGGCCACTTTAAGAAACGGAACACTAGTCACTTTAATAATGTTTACATATCTTGCACTACTCATCTCATATGTATATACTGTATTCTATAATATTCTACTGTATCTTAGTCCATGCCGCTCTGTCATTGCTTGTCCATATATGTATATATTCTTAAATTCCATTCCTTACTAGTTTTGTGTGTATTGGGTATATGTTGTGAAATTGTTAGATATTACTTGTTAGATATTACTGCACTGTCAGAGCTAGAAGAACGAGCATTTCGCTATACCATCTGCTAAACACGTGTATGTGACAAATACAATTTGATTTGATTTGACACTCCTAAAAACAATTACAGACCATGATGTTTAAGGCTACACCAAAAAGAGATGTGCAAGTTGTTATGTTCTTACCTGATTGCCCAGTTGCAGCAAAGGTCCTTAGCATGGTAGCAACCTGCGCCACTTCTTCACTCAGTGATCCAATACCACCTGGGCCTATAGGAAAAAAAGAGCAGTTAATCACTGCCACACTCCTGAAAACAATTATACACCAAAAATAGATGTACAAATTATGTTCTCACCTGCTTGCCCACTGCTTAGCACCTTAACTTCTTCCCTCAGGGCTCTGTTTTCCTGCTGGAGTCTTTGCATTTCTACCCCGAAAAAGTAAAACAACATTGAAAAAGGTTAAAAGTTAACCTTGTGGAAAATTACAGGTTACTTTTAAATACAATTACATACTGTGCAAAACAGGACAGATAAGCATAGTCTCATCTGGGCTATGTGGATGTATACCTCCATGGCTGTCATCCACATGCTGCTGTTGTGAATATGATGCTGGGGGTGTCAGATTACATAGATAAAGGGGCTTGTTTCTCCTCTGAATGTACATATACTCACACTCAAACATGATGTTCATATTTAAATAGGTAGGTTCATACCTTCTTGTCTATGGCCATAACTTTGCCCGTTGTAGTGTCTCATTGTATGCCCTGTTTGATACAATACATTGAAATTAATTAAATATTGTGCAAAAAAGTACAAACAGGCATGGTCTCATCTGGGCTAAGCGAATGTACTACATACTGTACCTCCATGGCTGCTGTGGTGAATATGATGCTGGGAATATGATGCTTGTCCTAATTGAAAGTTATTACATGAATAAAGGGGCTTGTTTCTCCTATGAAATTCTATCAGTATTTAGCAGGACAGAATACATCCTCCAAGGGATTTTTTCATGAATAATGCTTCACTTCTTTCCCAGCTGCAGGTGGGGTACACTCGATGGCTAAATTGTTTATTTTGTTCATTTTTTCTGTGGCTGAGTGGTGGCCAATAACAGATGTAATCTTTGATCCATACTTGTGGAACTACTGCATATGGCTTGTTCTTTTCATCCAGGAACTGAATTACGGCATACTTCATGATCTAAAGACAGGAGAGAAAGAGGGAGAACTAAGCATAAAGAGCACTTACAATTCAAAAATAATACACTGCTCAAAAAAATAAAGGGAACACTAAAATAACACATCCTAGATCTGAATGAATGAAATAATCTTATTAAATACTTTTTTCTTTACATAGTTGAATGTGCTGACAACAAAATCACACAAAAATTATCAATGGAAATCAAATGTATCAACCCATGGAGGTCTGGATTTGGAGTCACCCTCAAAATTAAAGTGGAAAACCATACTACAGGCTGATCCAACTTTGATGTAATGTCCTTAAAACAAGAAAAAATTAGGCTCAGTAGTGTGTGTGGCCTCCACGTGCCTGTATGACCTCCCTACAACGCCTGGGCATGCTCCTGAGGAGGTGGCGGATGGTCTCCTGAGGGATCTCCTCCCAGACCTGGACTAAAGCATCCGCCAACTCCTGGACAGTCTGTGGTGCAACGTGGCGTTGGTGGATGGACCGAGACATGATGTCCCAGATGTGCTCAATTGGATTCAGGTCTGGGGAACGGGCTGGCCAGTCCATAGCATCAATGCCTTCCTCTTGCAGGAACTGCTGACACACTCCAACTCCAGCCACATGAGGTCTAGCATTGTCTTGCATTTGGAGGAACCCAGGGCCAACCGCACCAGCATATGGTCTCACAAGGGGTCTGAGGATCTCATCTCGGTACCTAATGGCAGTCAGGCTACCTCTGGCGAGCACATGGAGGGCTGTGCGGCCCCCCAAAGAAATGCCACCCCACACCATGACTGACCCACCGCCAAACCGGTCATGCTGGAGGATGTTGCAGGCAGCAGAACGTTCTCCACGGAGTCTCCAGACTCTGTCACATCTGTCACATGTGCTCAGTGTGAACCTGCTTTCATCTGTGAAGAGCACAGGGCGCCAGTGGCGAATTTGCCAATCTTGATGTTCTCTGGCAAATGCCAAACGTCCTGCACGGTGTTGGGCTGTAAGCACAACCCCCACCTGTGGACTCGGGCCCTCATACCACCGTCATGGAGTCTGTTTCTGACCGTTTGAGCAGACACATGCACATTTGTGGCCTGCTGGAGGTCATTTTGCAGGGCTCTGGCAGTGCTCCTCCTGCTCCTCCTTGCACAAAGGCGGAGGTAGCAGTCCTGCTGCTGGGTTGTTGCCCTCCTACGGCCTCCTCCACGTATCCTGATGTACTGGCCTGTCTCCTGGTAGCGCCTCCATGCTCTGGACACCACGCTGACAGACACAGCAAACCTTCTTGCCACAGCTCGCATTGATGTGCCATCCTGGATGAGCTGCACTACCTGAGCCACTTGTGTGGGTTTTAGACTCCGTCTCATGCTACCACTAGAGTGAAAGCACCGCCAGCATTCAAAAGTGACCACAACATCAGCCAGGAAGCATAGAAACTGAGAAGTGGTCTGTGGTCACCACCTGCAAAACCAGTCCTTTATTGGGGGTGTCTTGCTAATTGCCTATAATTTCCACCTGTTGTCTATTCCATTTGCACAACAGCATGTGAAATGTATTGTCAATCAGTGTTGCTTCCTAAGTGGACAGTTTGATTTCACAGAAGTGTGATTGACTTGGAGTTACATTATGTTGTTTAAGTGTTCCCTTTATTTTTTTGAGCAGTGTAATTTACACCACAATCACAAAATACCCAGTGAAACCCTAAGATATTTAGCTTGTGAGAGGCAAACAGAAACAAACAGGGCTATGCCATGTCTACAAGTGCCTCAATGGAGAAAAATCTGTGGAGGGAGCTGAAGGTTCGAGTTGCCAAACGTCAGCCTCGAAACATTAATGACTTGGAGAAGATCTGCAAAGAGGAGTGGGACAAAATCCCTCCTGAGATGTGTGCAAACCTGGTGGCCAACTACTAGAAACGTCTGACCTCTGTGATTGCCAACAAGGGTTTTGCTAGCTTAACGTGTTAATGTTACTGTTTGAGCAAACATTAAAGACAAACAAGGTTAAGTTATCAAAGTTTGATTTAGCTATGACAATAGTCTGATAACATGTAACACAAGAAGGAAAGCTGTAACGTTACTTACTTGAGCAAACAAACTGAGTTGCAGTAAAAAACTATCTGTAGTAGTAAAGGGTTTTTCCCAGAAAATGATTGGCGTTGAAGGTAAAGTGGACGCGACAAGCCCACTAACCAATCCCAGTAGACCTAGTATTTTCTATGCGGTAACATGGGTGGGGGTTGGAATTGCCCAACTTGACTTCAGTTGCAAAACGAATATAACTAGGTCATAAAAATACAGTGGGGAAAAAAGTATTTAGTCAGCCACCAATTGTGCAAGTTCTCCCACTTAAAAAGATGAGAGAGGCCTGTAATTTTCATCATAGGTACACGTCAACTATGACAGACAAATTGAGAAAAAAAATCCAGAAAATCACATTGTAGGATTTTTTATGAATTTATTTGCAAATTATGGTGGAAAATAAGTATTCGGTCACCTACAAACAAGCAAGATTTCTGGCTCTCACAGACCTGTAACTTCTTCTTTAAGAGGCTCCTCTGTCCTCCACTCGTTACCTGTATTAATGGCACCTGTTTGAACTTGTTATCAGTATAAAAGACACCTGTCCACAACCTCAAACAGTCACACTCCAAACTCCACTATGGCCAAGACCAAAGAGCTGTCAAAGGACACCAGAAACAAAATTGTAGACCTGCACCAGGCTGGGAAGACTGAATCTGCAATAGGTAAGCAGCTTGGTTTGAAGAAATCAACTGTGGGAGCAATTATTAGGAAATGGAAGACATACAAGACCACTGACAATCTCCCTCGATCTGGGGCTCCACGCAAGATCTCACCCTGTGGGGGTCAAAATGATCACAAGAACGGTGAGCAAAAATCCCAGAACCACACAGGGGGACCTAGTGAATGACCTGCAGAGAGCTGGGACCAAAGTAACAAAGCCTACCATCAGTAACACACTACGCCGCAGGGACTCAAATCCTGCAGTGCAAGACGTGTCCCCCTGCTTAAGCCAGTACATGTCCAGGCCCGTCTGAAGTTTGCTAGAGTGCATTTGGATGATCCAGAAGAGGATTGGGAGAATGTCATATGGTCAGATTAAACCAAAATATAACTTTTTGGTAAAAACTCAACTCGTCGTGTTTGGAGGACAAAGAATGCTGAGTTGCATCCAAAGAACACCATACCTACTGTGAAGCATGGGGGTGGAAACATCATGCTTTGGGGCTGTTTTTCTGCAAAGGGACCAGGACGACTGATCCGTGTAAAGGAAAGAATGAATGGGGCCATGTATCATGAGATTTTGAGTGAAAACCTCCTTCCATCAGCAAGGGCATTGAAGATGAAACGTGGCTGGGTCTTTCAGCATGACAATGATCCCAAACACACCGCCGGGGCAACGAAGGAGTGGCTTCGTAAGAAGAATTTCAAGGTCCTGGAGTGGCCTAGCCAGTCTCCAGATCTCAACACCATAGAAAATCTTTGGAGGGAGTTGAAAGTCTGTGTTGCCCAGCGACAGCCCCAAAACATCACTGCTCTAGAGGAGATCTGCATGGAGGAATGGGCCAAAATACCAGCAACAGTGTGTGAAAACCTTGTGAAGACTTAAAGAAAACGTTTGACCTGTGTCATTGCCAACAAAGCGTATATAACAAGGTATTGAGAAACTTTTGTTATTGACCAAATAATTATTTTCCACCATAATTTGCAAATAAATTCATTAAAAATCCTACAATGTGATTTTCTTGATTTTTTTTCTCATTTTGTCTGTTATAGTTGACATGTACCTATGATGAAAATTACAGGACTCTCTCATCTTTTTAAGTGGGAGAACTTGCACAATTAGTGGCTGACTAAATACTTTTTTTCCCCACTGTATATTTGTGAAAAAGATACTCCATTGCAAGGGGAAAATAACAAATGCAACAGACTTTGCATTCCTATCTGGTGCATGAACAGATGAGTAAACTAAAAACAATAACATTTTTCAAGTGCTTTGGTTAAAAAAAAGAAATTTAAAAAAGAACGAGGTCCATCTTTGACAAGTTTTTATATTGACAATATGAATCGCTCTCAATGATTCAAAATCCAGGCCAGCGAATTGGTGCTCCATCTATATTTTGACTAAAAGTGTGCCACTAGTGTATATTCTGTATTTCAAAACATTCAGTGGTGATAAATACAAGCAATTAAACTGTTATTTAGTTCCAAAAGCCTACCGTCACCATTTTTCTATAGCTACTACAGCATTCGAGGGAGGATGGTTACTAACTTCCTGTTGATGACATTGGGATTTCCGGCTTCTTCTGTGAAGGTTTAAGAGGTGCCGCCACCTACTGTACGTAGTGTGCATTTCTCTTTTGGGAAGGTAGTAGGATAGTGTAAATTCATAGACTGTAGCAGCCTATGTATATCTAAGGCAAATAACTTTACTTGGCGAAGAAGGGTAAAAAGGGGATAGTTCGAGTTTACCCTCCACTATCTGTGGTCACAGTTCAAAAGGCTGAAATCAGCCCAATTAAATGGCTATGGGTTCCTAAAGTTTAGTAGTGCAGGCTATTAATTGAAATTCACATTGCAAGTTGCAACATTGGCTGTGGCCTTCGATTTGAACATAGTTTGAAGCCATAAACAGGCCATGGAATTAAATGTACATTGGAATGTAGGCTATGTATTAATGGTCACAATAGATTAGAATTAGCTTCATGACCACAGACAATTTCACCCTTAATGACAGTGATCAACACTTTGTGTGAAGTGGTTTAGGGAGTGGCATATCTTTTAATAAAGCAACTAGAACAGTCGCTAGGAAAGGTTATATAGCCTAGTATATAAAACAAATGACAAAAATTTTGGCTATTTATGGCTATAAACTGTAAATTATTAGGTCTATCACTTTTGTGTCATCCTCGATTATTTTTTATGCATTGTGTCCTCGTGTGTGGTTGTTTTGTTTTTAAAAAATGTAGGCTAAGATTTATAGATCACAACAAAAAATAGCTTGCAGCCTTTGGCTGGCTGTGGTTATCTGGAAGGTGGCAGGCTGAATTTGAGATTAGAGAAATTCCTGGCTATTGTCTTTCAAATTAACTCAAATAAAATAAAATAAAATGTAATTTGTCACATGCGCCGAATACAACAGGTGTAGACCTTACCGTGAAATGCTTACTTACAAGCCCTTAACCAACAATGCAGTTAAGAAAATAGAGTTAAGAAAATATTTACTAAATAAACGTAAGTAAAATTATTTTATTTTTTAAAGGTAACACAATAAAATAACAATAATGAGGCTATATACATGGGGTACCAGTACCGAGTCAATGTGCGGGGGTACAGGTTAATCAAGGTAATTTGCACATGTAGGTAGGGGTAAATTGACTATGTATAGATAATAACAGCGAGGAGAAGCAGTGTAAAAACGAAGGGGCAGGATGGCTTGCCTAGGGCGTATAGCTGTCATCTGAGTGGAGGCTAAATGCCAGAGATGCAAAAACTGCCTGTAGAGGGTTTATAGCGGTCCTCTGAATGGGGGCTACCTGCCAGAGATGCAAATCACGTCTTGGGTGGCAAACTCTTGGGCGTAGCAAGCGGGGGGACATTTTTTGCTATTTGGGTTGTAGCTAATTATTTAGCAATCTCGGATAGACAGTGCATACATAGCTCCCGTGAACCTGTAAACTAGTACCGCCCCCGTTTTCAAAAGCCTGCCTTCGAGGGTGGGAACAAGGAAGTAGGGCTCCCGTCAGGTTGTAGTCTTTACAAAGCCTGGGGAAATGAGTCAACCTAGATATTGGCAGATAGGAACATTGTTGAGACATATCTACCGCTATAGTGTATAATTATGTTTGAAACACCTTCTCATCACTCATAATTATGTAGGAAGACTGGAAAAACACCCCAAATAATGTCTAGTGATGAAGTTTCCCTTTTAAATTCCTGAGTTCTCTATCGAAAAAACAACCATGTGAGAGGTGATTTTATCATCTCAAAACATGGATAGCTTTAAAGCACAGACACTAAGGGGACATGTTGTGTGACTGAAGAACTGCTGTTCAGGGGACTTAGCCTTGAAATGTGCCACAGTGCAGGTAATAACACCAAAATGTAGCTTTGGATATTAAAACCAGGGCCTATGAGGTTTCCCTAGCCTCAAGTTCCAGCATTCAAGGAGAGGTTCTTCATAATCCGTGAAGTACAGATTCAGAAAATTCCAAGAATATGGATCCCAAGAATACCGCGTCTGGCTCGCGAGATTACGTTTTAATAAACTGTGCTGCTCTACCACCACCAGTGGCTTATGGTCATGGATCATTCTGGGGAGAGAGCTGTTACCCTGCCCCAGGTAGACTGCTATTACTGGTCTGTCCTTTTTTCTTATCTGTAGCGGAGGTGGCTTGGTGAACTGTGCTCAGGTGATGATGATGTCACGAGTTACAAAGCCAGAACCCAGAAGCAGACCAGGACAAGGTAAGTTGAAACGAAGGTGAGTGTTTATTTACAAATTCAAGAGTGATGCTGAATAATCCAGGGAACAGAGCGGGCGGCGTTGATTAGTTGTTGGGGGTGCAGTGGTTGATCCAATCATGGCTCGGCAGCCGCCGACCACCAGGCAGAGGTTGGATGAAGGTTCCGGACGAGTGATGTTCATGGCTAACGATCCGGCAGGGAATGGATGTTAGGCCAGAGCCTAAGAAGGGTGATGATCAGGACCAGGTGTGCAGATTGCTGATGGGATGCAGGTGCGGAAATCAAGAGAGCTCCCCCGGAGCGTTCCAGAACCCTCGGGAAACTGGAGATCACGAGCAGAAAAACTAGTCCACAGACAGGACCCGACTCAGACTGCCGGGATCGTTACAGTACCCCCTCCGACGAACGCCACCGGGCGGACTCCCGGAGCGCCAGGATGGAGGCGGTAGAAGTCACGGATGAGGTCAGCATCTAGGATCTGTCGCCGCGGAATCCAACTCCTCTCTTCAGGACCATACCCCTCCCAGTCCACGAGATACTGGAAACCCCGGCCCCGCCGTCTGGAATCCATGATGCGTCGCACCGTGTAGGCAGGACCACCTCCGATCATCCGAGGAGGAGGAGGAGGAGGCGGAGGAGGCAACAGAGGACTGAGGAAAACAGGCTTGAGGCAGGAGACATGAAAGGTGGGATGGACTCTGAGCGTCCCTCGGGAGTTTGAGTCGAACTGCCACCGGATTGATCACCTTCTCCACCACAAACGGACCAATGAACTTCGGTAACAACTTCCTAGACTCAGTCCGTAGAGGAAGATCCCGTGTGGCCAACCAGACCCTATCTCCGATGGTATAGGTGGGAGCGGGGATCCGGCGACGATTCGCCTGGAGCTGATACCGGTCCGAAACTCTAAGGAGTGCCTTTCTGGCCCGATGCCAGGTCCGGTGGCAACGACGAATATGGGCCTGAACAGAAGGCACTGAGAGCTCCTTCTCCTGAGAAGGGAACAAGGGAGGTTGGTAGCCATACAGGCACTGGAAGGGAGACATCCCAGTGGCAGATGTAGGGAGAGTATTGTGGGCATACTCAACCCAAGGCAACTGAGAGACCCAGGAGGTGGGGTTGGAAGAGGCCAGGCAGCGTAGCGTGGATTCCATCTTCTGGTTGGCTCTCTCCGCCTGACCATTAGATTGGGGGTGAAAACCAGATGTGAGACTGACTGTAGCTCCAATGGCCAAACAGAAGGACCTCCAGACAGCAGAGGTAAACTGAGGGCCACGGTCGGAAACGATATCACTGGGCAAACCGTGGACCCTGAAAACCTCCCTAACCAGGATCTCGGACGTCTCCGAGGCAGAGGGAAGCTTGGCAATTGGCACAAAGTGGGCGAACTTGCTGAATCTGTCCACGATAGTCAGAACGACCGTGTTCCCCTCAGAAGCGGGCAACCCAGTGACAAAGTCCAGGGCCAGATGCGACCATGGTCGCCGGGGAATAGGAAGGGGGTGAAGTAGTCCAGAGCTGGGCCGATTGGTACTCTTATTCTGCGCACACACTGGACAGGCAGCAACATAACCCCGAGTATCCTCGGCCATGGCAGGCCACCAAAACGTCTGCGAAGAAACGCCATCGTCCCGAGCCACGCCAGGGTGACAAGCCATCTTGCTGGCGTGGGACCATTGGAGGACCGCAGGACGAACCGACTCAGGCACAAACAACCGACCGGGTGGACCGTTACCGGGACCGGGCTGCGTCCGAAGGGGCCGCCATCACCTCCTCCTCAATCTTCCACTAACAGCTCCCACGACGCAGTTCCGGGGGAGAATTGTCTCGGTCTTGGACCCACTCTCCTCCGTCTTGGAGAACATCCGAGACAAGGCGTCCGCCTTGCCGTTCTTAGATCCAGGTCGGAACGTCAGGGAAAAAATTGAATCGTCCGAAAAACAACGACCACCTGGCCTGACGGGAGTTGAGACGTCTAGCCGATTGCACGTAAGCAAGATTCTTGTGGTCAGTCCAGACAATAAACGGTTGCTCCGCCCCTCCAACCAGTGCCGCCACTCCTCCAAGGCAAGTTTCACCGCGAGAAGCTCCCGGTTACCCACATCGTAATTCCTCTCCGCAGGCGAAAGGCGACGAGAGTAGTAGGCGCAGGGATGGAGTTTACTGTCCGTGGAGCATCGCTGCGACAGGATGGCGCCAACTCCCACATCAGACGCGTCCACTTCAACGACGAACTGACGGGCCGTGTCCGGTTGAGAGAGAATCGGTGCGTTGGTGAATCGCCTCTTCAAATCCAGAAACGCTCGATCCGCCTCCGGATTCCACTTGAAGCTCCTGATACTGGAAGTCAAGGCAGTTAACGGAGCGGCCACACGGCTGTAATCCCGGATGAATCTGCGGTAGAAATTCGCAAACCCCAAAAATCTCTGGAGCTGCAATCTCGTATCGGGCTGGGCCCATTCCAGAACCGCTCTAACCTTCTCCTGGTCCATCCTAATCTCTCCCCTGGAGATGATGTACCCGAGAAAGGATGTCGTGGTGGGCGTGAAACTCGCACTTCTCGGCCTTCACGAACAGGCGATTCTCCAACAATCGCTGCAGAACCTGCCGGACATGCTGGACGTGGTCGGAAGGTTCCTTCGAGAAGATCAGAATGTCATCCAGATAAACAAACACAAAGAGACCGATCATATCTCTCAGGACGTCGTTCACCATACTCTGGAATACCGCTGGAGCATTGGTCAGTCCAAACGGCATCACCTGATACTCGAAGTGACCCATCGGTGTATTGAAACCCGTCAACCACTCGTCTCCCTCTCTGATCCGGACCATGTGATACGCATTGCGTAGGTCTAGCTTGGTGAACACCGTAGCACCCTGTAAGGAGTCGAAGGCAGAACTCATCAAGGGCAGGGGATACTTGTTCTTGACCGTGATGTCATTCAACCCCCGATAATCAATACACGGTCGAAGAGAGCCATCCTTCTTACCCACAAAGAAGAATCCTGCCCCCAGGGGGTGATGACGAGGGACGAACGAGACCAGCAGCTAGGGGACTCCTTGATGTAGGTCTCCAAAGCCTCACGTTCAGGGCGGGAGATACTGTATAACCTTCCCTTGGGGTAGACAGCTCTAGGGAACAGGTTGATGGCACAATCATATGGTCGGTGGGGAGGGGAGTGACAGAGCCTTCTGCTTACTGAACACTTCCCCCAAATCGTGATATGTCTCGGGAACCAGGGACAAATCTGGGGGTTTAGCCTCAATCACCTGACTGGGAACCCGAATGGGGACAGGCAGTCTCGAGACAGTTAGCATGACAATCAAGGCTCCAACTCGTTACCTTGCCCGTCACCCAATCGAACGTGGGATTGTGTTCCTTCAGCCAGGGGTATCCAAGGACCAGAGGGACATGGGAAGACGGCAGAATGAAGAATGAAATCATCTCCGAATGATTCCCCGACAACAGCATCTTAACCGGTTCAGTCCTCATCGTGATACGTGCCAGACTACTGCCGTTCAGAGTGGTCGCTTCAATGGCTTCCGGCAATTGCTCCTTGAAAGCCCCAGCTGTTCCACCAACTCGGCATCAAGAAAGCTTCCATCGGCACCTGAATCGATAAAAGCGTTAATCGCTAAGCTCTGATTCCTGTTCACAAGGGTAGCCGGAAACGGGGTCTGACAGAGGTATTGAGAGGTCGAAACTGGCTCGCTAAAAGTCCTCCCAACTTTAGCGAGCCGCGCAGTTTGACGACCGCCGGGAACAGGTGGCGAGGTAATGTCCCGAACCACCACAGTAGAGGCAACAGTTAGTCCTACGTCTGAGTTGGCGTTCCTCCTTGGTTAACCCGTGCCGCCCTACTTGCATTGGTTCCGAATCGGGAGACAGGACCTCTCCACTAATCCTGTGTGGTGGACGATGATCGACGTATTCTGGTCCAATCCCCGACCCGACTGGAACCTGAGAAGCTGATCGATTGGACGGACCCCCATTGCTTCTCCCTCCTTCGCTCTCGGACTCGATTATCCACCCGAATAGACAAGGCTACCAAGCTGTCCAGGTCACTAGGCTCCGGATAGGAGATCAACTCATCCTTGAGCTGCTCCGACAGACCCTGGTAAAAGGCCGCTTGCAGAGACTCCTCATTCCACCCACTCTCCACAGCCAACGTCTTGAACTCGATCACGAAGTCGGCCACGCTGCGAGTTCCTTGGTAAGCGAAAACAGGCGCCTAGCTGCGTCCCTCCCTCGGACGGAATGGTCGAAAAGCTTCCTCAGCTCGGCCGTGAACCCCTGGTATGAAGCCATGCAGGGGTCTTGTCGTTCCCAAACGGCTGAAGCCCACTCCAGCGCTCGACCACGCAGCAACTCAATCACAAAGGCTATCCTAGCCTTGTCTGTGGCATAAGAGTAGGGCTGTAGATCGAACACTAACCCACACTGCATAAGGAAAGAACGGCATCTTCCCAGCTCCCCCTCATATTTATCCGGCGTCGGAACCTTGGGCTCACGGAAGGACACCGCTCCAGACGCGGCAGGCGAGATGGGTGAAACCGGTAGTGGATCCTCCACCGGAAACTTGCGCTGGTTCTGGACCTCCGTCAGACCGGTAGAAAGGTTCCGAACTGCCAACGCGATCTCCTGTAGCTCCGTGCTATGATGGCCCAACATCTTCTCCTGATGGGTAATGGCATGGCGAACAGAGTCCAGGTCCGCTGGGTTCATTACTGGCCGGATCGTTCTGTCACGAGTTACAAAGCCAGAACCCGAAGCAGACCAGGACAAGGTAAGTTGAAACGAAGGTGAGTGTTTATTTACAAATTCAAGAGTGATGCTGAATAATCCAGGGAACAGAGCGGGCGGCGTTGATTAGTTGTTGGGGGTGCAGTGGTTGATCCAATCATGGCTCGGCAGCCGCCACCACCAGGCAGAGGTTGGATGAAGGTTCCGGACGAGTGATGTTCATGGCTAACGATCCGGCAGGGAATGGATGTTAGGCCAGAGCCTAAGAAGGGTGATGATCAGGACCAGGTGTGCAGATTGCTGATGGGATGCAGGTGCGGAAATCAAGAGAGCTCCCCGGAGCGTTCCAGAACCCTCGGGAAACTGGAGATCACGAGCAGAAAAACTAGTCCACAGACAGGACCCGACTCAGACTGCCGGGATCGTTACAGATGAATAACCTTGCTGACCTGTAGACTCTTGTTAACTCCCAGAGCTAACATGTAGTCTTTAGCTCAGTGGGCTAGAATAGTCTTCTGGCTTGTATTTGACTTGGGTTCAATACCAGGTCGGTTGAAAATCCATACTCAAACTAGCCAAAGTGTCACGAGTTGCTAAGCCAGAACCCAGAAGCAGACCAGGACAAGGTAAGTTGAAACGAAGGTGAGTGTTTATTACAAATTCAAGAGTGATGCTGAATAATCCAGGGAACAGAGCGGGCGGCGTTGATTAGTTGTTGGGGGTGCAGTGGTTGATCCCATCCTGGGTCGGCAGCCGCCGACCACCAGGCAGAGGTTGGATGAAGGTTCCGGACGGGTGACTGCAGATGGAACAAAACGGGGTAAGTAAGCAACAAACCAACAAGGTGCAAAAACAACAAAACTAACGCTAGGCTCTAAGACTGATACTCTGGTAAACCTACTGTTCATGGCTAACGATCCGGCAGGGAATGGATGTTAGGCCAGAGCCTAAGAAGGGTGATGATCAGGACCAGGTGTGCAGATTGCTGATGGGATGCAGGTGCGGAAATCAAGAGAGCTCCCGAGCGTTCCCGAACCCTCGGGAAACTGGAGATCACGAACAGAAAAACTAGTCACCAGACAGGACCCGACTCAGACTGCCGGGATCGTTACAGTACCCCCCTCCGACGAACGCCACCGGGCGGACTCCCCGAGCGCCAGGATGGAGGCGGTAGAAGTCACTGATGAGGTCAGCATCTAGGACCTGTCGCCGCGGAATCCAACTCCTCTCTTCAGGACCATACCCTCCCAGTCCACGAGATACTGGAAACCCCGGCCCCGCCGTCTGGAATCCATGATGCGACGCACCGTGTAGGCAGGACCACCTCCGATCATCCGAGGAGGAGGAGGAGGAGGCGGAGGAGGCAACAGAGGACTGAGGAAAACAGGCTTGAGGCAGGAGACATGAAAGGTGGGATGGACTCTGAGCGTCCTCGGAGTTTGAGTCGAACTGCCACCGGATTGATCACCTTCTCCACCACAAACGGACCAATGAACTTCGGTAACAACTTCCTAGACTCAGTCCGTAACGGAAGATCCCGTGTGGCCAACCAGACCCTATCTCCGATGGAATAGGTGGGAGCGGGATCCGGCGACGTTCGCCTGGGAGCTGATACCGGTCCGAACTCTAAGGAGTGCTTTCTGGCCCGATGCCAGGTCCGGTGGCAACGACGTAATATGGGCCTGAACAGAAGGCACTGAGAGCTCCTTCTCCTGAGAAGGGAACAGGGGAGGTTGGTAGCCATACAGGCACTGGAAGGGAGACATCCCAGTGGCAGATGTAGGGAGAGTATTGTGGGCATACTCAACCCAAGGCAACTGAGAGACCCAAGAGGTGGGGTTGGAAGAGACCAGGCAGCGTAGCGTGGATTCATCTTCTGGTTGGCTCTCTCCGCCTGACCATTGGATTGGGGGTGAAAACCCGATGTGAGACTGACTGTAGCTCCAATGGCCAAACAGAAGGACTTCCAGACAGCAGAGGTAAACTGAGGGCCACGGTCGGAAACGATATCACTGGGCAAACCGTGGACCCTGAAAACCTCCCTAACCAGGATCTCGGACGCCTCCGAGGCAGAGGGAAGCTTGGCAATTGGCACAAAGTGGGCGAACTTGCTGAATCTGTCCACGATAGTCAGAACGACCGTGTTCCTCAGAAGCGGGCAACCCAGTGACGAAGTCCAGGGGCCGAGGATGCGACCATGGTCGCCGGGGAATAGGAAGGGGGTGAAGTAGTCCAGAGCTGGGCCGATTGGTACTCTTATTCTGCGCACACACTGGACAGGCAGCAACAAAACCCAGAGTATCCTCGGCCATGGCAGGCCACCAAAAACGTCTGCGAAGAAACGCCATTGTCCGAGCCACGCCAGGGTGACAAGCCATCTTGCTGGCGTGGGACCATTTGAGGACAGCAGGACGAACCGACTCAGGCACAAACAAACGACCGGGTGGACCGTTAACGGGACCGGGCTGAGTCCGAAGGGCCGCCAGCACCTCCTCCTCAATCTTCCACATAACTGCTCCCACGACGCAGTTCCGGGGGAGAATTGTCTCGGTCTTGGACCCACTCTCCTCCGTCTTGGAGAACATCCGGGACAAGGCGTCCGCCTTGCCGTTCTTAGATCCAGGTCGGAACGTCAGGGAAAACTTGAATCGTCCGAAAAACAACGCCCACCTGGCCTGGACGGGAGTTGAGACGTTTAGCCGATTGCACGTAAGCAAGATTCTTGTGGTCAGTCCAGACAATAAACGGTTGCTCCGCCTCCAACCAGTGGCGCCACTCCTCCAAGGCAAGTTTCACCGCGAGAAGCTCCCGGTTACCCACATCGTAATTCCTCTCCGCAGGCGAAAGGCGACGAGAGTAGTAGGCGCAGGGATGGAGTTTACTGTCCGTGGGAGCATCGCTGCGACAGGATGGCGCCAACTCCCACATCAGACGCGCTCCACTTCAACGACGAACTGACGGGCCGTGTCCGGTTGAGAGAGAATCGGTGCGTTGGTGAATCGCCTTCAAATCCAGAAACGCCGATCCGCCTCGGATTCCACTTGAAGGTCCTGATACTGGAAGTCAAGGCAGTTAACGGAGCGGCCACACGGCTGTAATCCCGGATGAATCTGCGGTAGAAATTCGCAAACCCCAAAAAATCTCTGGAGCTGCAATCTCGTACCGGGCTGGGCCCATTCCAGAACCGCTCTAACCTTCTCCTGGTCCATCCTAATCTCTCCCCTGGAGATGATGTACCCGAGAAAGGATGTCGTGGGCGTGAAACTCGCACTTCTCGGCCTTCACGAACAGGCGATTCTCCAACAATCGCTGCAGAACTGCCGGACATGCTGGACGTGGTCGGAAGGTTCCTTCGAGAAGATCAGAATGTCATCCAGGTAAACAAACACAAAGAGACCGATCATATCTCTCAGGACGTCGTTCACCATACTCTGGAATACCGCTGGAGCATTGGTCAGTCCAAACGGCATCACCTGATACTCAAGTGACCCATCGGTGTATTGAAACCCGTCAACCACTCGTCCCTCTCTGATCCGGACCATGTGATACGCATTGCGTAGGTCTAGCTTGGTGAACACCGTAGCACCCTGTAAGAGTCGAAGGCAGAACTCATCAAGGGCAGGGGATACTTGTTCTTGACCGTGATGTCATTCAACCCCCGATAATCAATACACGGTCGAAGAGAGCCATCCTTCTTACCCACAAAGAAGAATCCTGCCCCCAGGGGTGATGACGAGGACGAACGAGACCAGCAGCTAGGACTCCTTGATGTAGGTCTCAAAGCCTCACGTTCAGGTCGGGAGATACTGTATAACCTTCCCTTGGGGGTAGACAGCTCCAGGGAACAGGTTGATGGCACAATCATATGGTCGGTGGGGAGGGAGTGACAGAGCCTTCTGCTTACTGAAAACTTCCCCAAATCGTGATATGTCTCGGGAACCAGGGACAAATCTGGGGGTTTAGCCTCAATCACCTGACTGGGAACCGAATGGGGGCAGGCAGTCTTGAGACAGTTAGCATGACAATCAAGGCTCCAACTCGTTACCTTGCCCATCACCCAATCGAACGTGGGATTGTGTTCCTTCAGCCAGGGGTATCCAAGGACCAGAGGAACATGGGAAGACGGCAGAATGAAGAATGAAATCATCTCAGAATGATTCCCCCGACAACCGCATCTTAACCGGTTCAGTCCTCATCGTGATACGTGCCAGACTACTGCCGTTCAGAGTGGTCGCTCAATGGCTTCCGGCAATTGCTCCTTGGAAAGCCCCAGCTGTTCCACCAACTCGGCATCAAGAAAGCTTCCATCGGCACCTGAATCGATAAAAGCGTTAATCGCTAAGCTCTGATTCCTGTTCACAAGGGTAGCCGGGAAGCGGGGTCTGACAGAGGTACTGAGAGGTTGAAACTGGCTCGCTAAAAGTCCTCCCAACTTTAGCGAGCCGGGCAGTTTGACGACCGCCGGGAACAAGTGGAGATGTAATGTCCCGAGCTACCACAGTAGAGGCAGCAGTTGGTCTTACGTCTATGTTGACGCTCCTCCTGGTTAACCCGTGCCGCCCCACTTGCATGGGTTCAGAATCGGGAGAGAGGACCTCTCCACTAATCCTTTGTGGTGGAGAATGATCGACGTGTTCTGGTCCACCACCCGACCCGACTGGGAACTGAGAAGCTGATCGATTGGACGGACCCCATTGCTTCTCCTCCTTCGCCTCTCGGACTCGATTATCCACCCGAATAGACAAGGCTACCAAGCTGTCCAGGTCACTAGGCTCCGGATAGGAGATCAACTCATCCTTGAGCTGCTCCGACAGACCCTGGTAAAAGGCCGCTTGCAGAGACTCTCGTTCCACCCACTCTCCACAGCCAACGTCTTGAACTCGATCACGAAGTCGGCCACGCTGCGAGTTCCTTGGTGAAGCGAAAACAGGCGCCCTAGCTGCGTCCCTCCCTCGGACGGAATGGTCGAAGAGCTTCCTCATCTCGGCCGTGAACCCCTGGTATGAAGCCATGCAGGGGTCTTGTCGTTCCCAAACGGCTGAAGCCCACTCCAGCGCCGACCACGCAGCAACGCAATCACAAAGGCTATCCTAGCCTTGTCTGTGGCATAAGAGTAGGGCTGTAGATCGAACACTAATCCACACTGCATAAGGAAGGAACGGCATCTTCCCAGCTCCCCCTCATATTTATCCGGCTCGGAACCTTGGGCTCACGGAAGGACACAGCTCCAGAAGCGGCAGGCGAGATGGGTGAAACCGGTAGTGGATCCTCCACCGAAACTTGCGTTGGTTCTGGACCTCCGTCAGACCGGTAGAAAGGTTCCCGAACTGACAACGCGATCTCCTGTAGTACCGTGCTATGATGGCCCAACATCTTCTCCTGATGGGTAATGGCATGGCGAACAGAGTCCAGGTCCGCTGGTTCATTACTGGCCGGATCGTTCTGCCACGAGTTGCTAAGCCAGAACCCAGAAGCAGACCAGGACAAGGTATGGTTTCCATATGTTTGATGCAATTCCATTTGCTCCCGTTCCGGCCATTATTATGAGCCGTTCTCCCTCAGCAGCCTCCTGTGTTCTATGTATATTTTGCACATCTCTGGGGTTCAACACTGGTACTCCAATTTACCACAGTTTCTTTCAGGCACAAGTCTACTTTCAAGGATATGCTACCATATCATACTACCACCAGAGAAAGTTTGGTGGGCAAAACCCTCTTTGAATGTGGTACAAATTACAGTGCTGGCATACATTTCCAAGTCCAGGCAGTGAGTCAAGGTCAGGGAGAGCAGAGCAGGCCTGTTTGATGAGGCTGTACCTGGCCAAGCATTACTACTGATTAGACACAGTGTGGAAACTGATCTCGACCTGGCTGCATTAGTTCTGCCTGACGGAGAGAGGCCAAGGCAAAGATTTGTGTATGTGAGTGGGTGTACGTGTGTGTGGATCTGTCTGCCCAGCATGGAAGGCATCAGAAATTCCATTATCTGCTGTGTGAAGAGATGAGAATTCTGTATGTCTCTGGTTCCAAGATCTTCTTTGTTCAATCATTTATTGAAATTATTGATGATGGCTGTTCTGTTTTCCAGATCCCAGTCGGATGTCAGAAATGTCAGAAATGTTGGTTGTGCATCTTGTAGTATGAGCAGTGCTATGACGCGATTGGGCAAGGACTACTCCCAATAGCCAATGAGCACTCAGCATGTGAGACCAAAACAATGATGGTGAAGAGGAAAGCAAGAACAACACCCACCCCGTGTGGACCGAGGTGATGGAAGACAGATTGGTGGAGCTGTGGAGAGAATGCAGCTGCCTTTTCAATATTATCTTTGCGTCCTACCATGACAGAAACCAAAAAGATACAGGCTGGAATGAAATAGCCTCTGCCCTTCAGCAACCTGGATGTTAGCATAGACACTATACATTTTACATTTTAGTCATTTAGCAGACGCTCTTATCCAGAGCGACTTACAGTTAGTGAGTAAATACATTTGTCATACTGGCCCCCCGTGGGAATTGAACCCACAACCCGGCGTTACAAGCGCCATGCTCTACCAACTGAGCTACAGGAAGCCTGTACGTCATGAGGAAGGAAAATTATGTGGATACAACTTCAAACATAGAACACTGCAGCATGCAACAAATCTAATAACATCTGTGACATTTCACACACATCACATACATCTGTCTAGCACTCAGGATTAATTAAACGTTTTCTTTACCTCCAATTCCCTCTGTAGAATAGAATGTTGGCAGTTGGGAGCGTTGAGCCGGTGGCCGGAGTTTGCTTGTTCAGGTCCCCGAATAGATTGGGTGGGGGATCTTTCAATGTGCCCTTAATTAAGCGGGGTGATTGACCCTGACTGCGCCTGTGAGTCGCTCTGGATGGGTGTGTTTCATAAATGACTGGAATGGAGTGTAAATGTAGAGCGGCTTCACTGCAGGTGGATTGATTAATAATTAATAATTTGGGACAAGGAAATCGGGAAATGTGAGCATGTCCAAGTAGTTTATGCCCAGCTGTTAATGTTGACCAGGAGCACATTGCACCCTGATCTCTTTTAAGTCCTTCTAAGCGCTGAATTTTAAATATGAAATACATGACAGAATAACCCTCTTTGTGAACTCACAAAAGCACACCGACACACACACACATGCTCAAACACACACATATGCATGTAGTAAACACATGCAGACATATCTGGTAATCTTTCCGAATGTACAGTGTGCATACCCTCTGAGCACAGTATTCTTATTCTTATTCAGGCTATTTATTTTCACTAACAAGAACCACGTCTGTGCTCAGCTCATGTATCTTACATGAACGTTACGACAGCTTGTTTTTCAACTATATTTATTAGTGTGCTTGTGTCAGCGAGAACACTACTGTTATTTCTCATAATCCTTTTTTATTTTTTCCACTTCTTTCCAAAAATGACTTTGTAACTTATTTTGAACGGTTTAAGCTAGAACGGCTGAAGCAAGAACATACATTTTATTTTTTAAATGTACCTTCTTCTCATTTGTTTTGGAGATGGCAGTACCATTAGTAGATACTGTTATATCTAGCTTTAGCTGAAGAAGAACGTACGTCTGCACGGTTTCACATTGTACATACTCAGACGTTTAATGACGTACCACTCATTCTGACAACCCATTCATTGTAAAGCAGCACACTGTCGGAAACCATAACAACGCACAGTATTTCGTACAGCACATCGGACCATACATAACAGATGCATGTAGGCTACAGGCTAGCTTTGTGAATCCAGGGAAGAGAGTGCCATAAACAGTAAGGTAACATGTTCCTAAGTATACTGAACAAAAATATAAACGTAACGTGTAGAATGTGGATCCCAGAAATGTTCCATTCGCACTAAAAAGCTTATTTCTCTCAAATGTTGTGCACAAATTTGCTTATATCCCTGTTAGTGAGCATTTCTCCTTTGTCAAGATAATCCATCCACCTGACAGGTGTGGCATATCAAGAAACTGATTAAACAGCATGATCATTACACAGGTTTACCTTGTGCTGGGGACAATAAAGGGCCAATCTAAAATGTGCAGTTTTGACACACAACACAATCCCACAGATGACTCAAGTTTTGAGGCAGTGTGCAATTGACATGCTGACTGCATGAATCTCCCACCAGAGCTGTTGCCAGAAAATGTAATGTTCATTTCTCTACCTGATGAAACTGTGGGTTTGCAAAACCGAATAATTCCTGAACAAACAGTCAGAAACCGTCTCAAGGAAGCTCATCTGCTTGCTCGTGTATTACCAGAGTCTTGAACTGACTGGTTTGCGGTGTCTTCAACGACTTCCAGTGGGCAAATGCCACCTTCAATTGCCACTGGCATCGCTGGAGAAGTGTAGCTCTTCACGGATGAATCCCAGTTTCAATTGTACCGGGCCGATGGCAGACAGCGGTATGGCGTCATGTGGGCAAGCATTTGCTGATGTCAACATTGTGAGCAGAGTGCCCAATGGTGGCGGTGGTGGTTATGGTATGGGAAGGCATAAGCGACAATGAACACAATTGCATTTTATCTGTAACCCTCTCACCAGGCTCGAATTTGACTCTCACGTATACTTGACCTTACTTAGAATATCTGAACAGCATGGGATATTAGGTGAGAAGGACATCCCAATAAGAATCCCTATTGTAAACTCCGCTAGGGTGATGACAACTAGGGTTATTAACTTCAGATAAAATGATTATAGATTTTGTTATTATTATAATAGAGATGCTTTCCCATGCATTAAATTAAACTGAAAGAGTAAATGACTCCACCAATGCAACAGACATAAGGTTCAAGATCTATATTATCACATTTTCAATGTACCACATCAAAAGAAATACAAAACAATAAACCCCAATGATTTTTCCATAACCCATGTCCGAATTCTTGCCCAAGCTTGCTTAATCCTGGGCGCCGTTGGAGCTAAAAAAAGAATGAGACATACATACATCCCATTGAAACACAAACTTGTCGATTGTCCACAAGCAATTCTCTCCAGGTCTCGTACGATGCTAGGCTAACTCGAGGATGTTGAATGTCTCCTACAATGCGAAGGCAGCTTCAGTCTCCACTAGATCTTTCTAACAAAATAATATCACTCTCTTATAGAAAATAAATCAGGATTTCCTACAAAACTCTGTACATATGTTTTGTTGTCTCTTTATCGTTTCCTTTAGTCGTTTTCCTTCACCAACACCGATAACATCTCTCCTCTCTTTTTCTTTCAAAGTTTCCCTCTCACTTTTTCCCAGGCCTTTCTATTAACAGTCAATCCCATTGGCCACAACTAACAAGCTACCTCATTGGTCAAAACTTAACAAGATATGTGGGAAACTTAAACTTAAAAGTAAACCAACCTATTCACTCGTACATTAAAGAAACATTGCTTCAAAAGAAATGCATTAACTTAACAAATCAGGAGCGAATTGATCACCTTTTAAATCTAATACCAATTAATTATAAACAAATAAACTCCATACTCGGTTTTAGCAAGGGTATTACATATCAATGGCAATTTGAATGCACAGAGATACCGTACCATCTCATCCGCCGCTATCATGTAATGTTTCAGCATGTCACAAGGATCTGTACACAATTCCTGGAAGCTGAAAATGTCCCAGTTCTTCCATG
The DNA here is from genome assembly GCF_020615455.1 of Coregonus clupeaformis. NCBI lineage: Eukaryota > Metazoa > Chordata > Actinopteri > Salmoniformes > Salmonidae > Coregonus > Coregonus clupeaformis. The sequence continues at coordinate 2,240 of NW_025533675.1, read as the reverse complement.
GCCTGCTCACCAGACATGTCACCCATTGAGCATGTCTGGGATGCTCTCTGGATCGACGTATACGACAGCGTGTTCCAGTTCCCGTCAATATCCAGCAACTTCACATACAGCCATTGAAGAGAAGTGGGACAACATTCCACAGGCTACAATCAACAGCCTGATGGACTCTATGCGAAGGAGATGTGTCGCGCTGCATGAGGGCAAATGGTGGTCACACCAGATACAGACTGGTTTTCTGATCCACGCCCCTACCTTTTTTGTAAGGTGTCTTCTTTGTGATCAGATGCATCAGATGCATATCTGTATTCCCAGTATGTAAATCCATAGATTAGGGCCTAATGAATTTATTTCAATTGGACTGATTACCTTATATGAACTGTAACTCAGTAAAATCTTTGAAATTATTGCATGTTGCATTTATATTTTTGTTCAGTGTAGTAGCTAGCAAGATCGAGAATGGGCAGTTATACACATAATAAACAAACACAAAGAGGCTAAACATCTCTATATATCATACGTGCATTGTTCACAATTAGCAGAACCACATGAAATGTACGAATATAAGAAAAACTAATGAGGATGATGAGAAAAAGGCAGAAGAAGCCCGGTCAATGCACTCTGGCCACTCTCTCTAGTACCCAGGCTTCTTCTTGCCACATCTCACGTTAGCAAAGAACCATTCCTGCCTCGTCCCAGAATCAGCTGCAACAGGCATAGGTTGTTCAGCCAGTCTCCATTAAGGTCCTTCTGGTTTAGTGTGTCCTCAACTCCCAGACTGCTCTCAGGATCTCTCTCAGGCTCTACGAAGAAAAAAATTTGATGTTTTTTAGCAGTTGCTAGAGCTGTTTTATACACAAGTCTTGGTAAATGTAGCGGGCGATAAACCTCAAGAATCAATTGTGTTGGTTGTGTTACATTCTACCTCTGATGCCCTCAGTATTGTCCTGTATCATCTTTACGTTGATAGCTAACTCTTATGAGAATGACAAAAGAAGGAGCCATTTCACCTCTTTGGTAGCCAGTGACTTCTGGAGTCTCATCACAGGTCTTAGGCAGAGGTCTGGGTGTCCTTATCAACCCTGCTGTCCGATATCAATCAGAATCTACGAGCATGGTCTTCAGAAGGCTATGAAGCCTGTGAGGGAAAATATAATGATGCAGTAAGGAGCTGGGGGAAAGGGAAAAGACACTAATGATATCAATTTAAAACACTTTGCAGATAATGGGTAAATACTCAGAATAAAGGTGAGAATTAGACATTTCAAATATATAACATTGAAAACATGGGGGATTCAGTTGTAGTATAGCAATGCTGAATACGTATACTCACGGTAACCTCACCTATCACTGGCAGGTTGTTTGCTATGGAGGGCATGATGGTGAGAATCAACAATAGGACAGAGAGGGACAAGAGTATGGTGACGTTGGAGCCTAGTTTTTCCCCCTTTGGCCTCACTGATGAAAAAGGAGGTCAAATCTAGCACATGAAAAAGGTTGACTAGGTATAATAGGGGCCTCGTTTGCTCGGGTGCTCTGTACGGAAGGGGAAAAGGAGAATATAAAGGAGAATGCACAAGAGACATAAATACTTTTAGCTTTATTATAATTAAAAAAGGGATAAGTGGGATCTCTTTAGTTTATATACGTTTGTATATGATGAAATAACATGACAAAATGCATTCTATTTTGAAATGATTCTGCGATTTGCCTCTAATACTTTGTACCAGTGGCGGTCAGTGCCGCTTAAGATGAGGGAGGATTATAATTTTTTTATGAGCAATGGCCTTATTTCTATTACAGCATATTGGATGACTGCTCATTTATATTTCATTCACCCAGCTCAATCTAAATCGATAGGTTTAGGCTACTACATGATAATCGAATTTTCCCTGTACCCATCATGAGGTTGCTACAACCTAGCCTATGAATGAAAGTTTACAATGTAGGTGCACAGGAAGAGAGAATTTTGAGTAATCAAGGTGACAGACAGTGACACATTCAATACCGCATTGCACACTCTTGCTTGCATCTAGTTGATCTTAGGGTGTAATCATTAGTCCAATAGTTGTAAATGAGAGTTTCTATTGGACAAATTCAGGTATGTTTATCCCCGCTACTTCCATTTAAGAAACGTTTTTACAACAGAATCGGCAGAATGAAGACACCCCTGATCACACACAAACAGTTCACTTTCATAGCAGCCACATAAAAACAGCATGATCACTTTGCTCGTTGTATAT